>NC_088398.1:5240398-5345398 GCF_034236695.1 Oncorhynchus nerka
ATACACCTGTTAATTGAAATGCATTCCAGGTGACTAACTCATGAAGCTGGTTGAGAGATTGCCAATAGTGTGCAAAGCTGTCATCAAGGCAAAGGGTAGCTACTTTAAATAATCTCAAATATACAACATATTTGAATTTGTTTAAAAACTTCTTATGGATAGGGGGCAGCATTTTCACGTTTGGATGAAAAGCGTGCCCAGAGTAAACTGCCTCCTACTCAGTCCCAGATGCTAATATATGCATATTATTATGTATTACGTATGCATATTATGTAGTATTGGATAGAAAACACTCTGAAGTTTCTAAAACTGTTTGAATGATGTCTGTGAGTATTTGAGGTTTGTAGGTTTTCAACTCAGCCCCTATTGAATATACAGTGGGATATGGGTAATCTTGCACATCCTAAGGCTTCCACTAGATGTCAACAGTCTTTAGAACGTTGTTTCAGGCTTCTAGTGTGAAGGGGGGCCGAATGAGAGGGGATTGAGTCAGAGGTCTGCCAGCAGCCTCGGTCTCGTGACGCGCGGTCATGAGAAAGTTACCTCTCATTCCATTGCTTTTCTACAGACAAATTAATTCTACGGTTGGGACATTATTGAACATTTATGATAAAAACATCCTGAAGATTGATTCTACACATCGTTTGATTTGTTTCTACGACCAGTAGTATAACTTTTTGGAATTTTCGTCCGACATTTCCGCTGGACTTGCCCGCGCCTCGTGAGTTTCAATTTGTTTACTAAACGCCCTAATAAAAGGAGGAATTTGGACATAAATGATGGACTTTATGGAACAAATCAAACATTTATCGTAGAACTGGGATTCCTGGGAGTGCATTCTGATGAAGATTATCAAAGGTAAGTGAATATTTATAATGCTATTTCTGACTTATGTTGACTCCAACATGGCAGATATATTCTTGGGTTGTGTATGTTGTCTGAGCGCCATACTCAGATTATTGCATGTTTTGCTTTTTCAATAAAGTTTTTTAAAAATCTGACACAGCGGTTGCATTAAGGAGAAGTATATCTTTAAATCTGTGAATAACACTTGTATCTTTTATTAATGTTTATTATGAGTATTTCTGTGATTTGATGTGGATTTGTGCAAATTCACGGGATGTTTTGGAGGTGAAGCCAAATGTAAACTGAGTTTGGATATAAATATGAACTTGATCGAACAAAACATACATGTATTGTGTAACATGTTGTCCTGCGAGTGTCATCTGATGAAGAATATCAAAGGTTAGTTATTCATTTTATCAATATTTCAGTTTTTTGTGACTAGTTGCTGACCTAACATAATGATATGTTCTGCTTTCGCCAAAAAGCTTTTTTGAAATCGGACACCTTGGTTGGATTAACGAGAATTTTATCTTTAAAATGGTGCCTAATACTTGTATGTTTGAGAAAATTGAATTATGAGATTTCTGTTGATTTAATTTGGCACCCTGCAATTTCATTGGCTGTTAGCGAGCAGAACCCCAGTCAGGTTAACAATTTTTTGCTAACTAAATGATTCCATATGTGTTATTTCATAGTTTTGATGTCTTCACTATTATTCTACAATGTAGAAAATAGTAAAACATAAAGAAAAACCCTTGAATGTGTAGGTGTGTCCAAACTTTTGACTGGTACTGTATCTACAAATTCTTCCGAACTGTTTCGGCTGGGATGCATGTGGAGGCCAAAAGGCAAGCAAAATGAATCAGAATAATCAGAAGGGAAGTTTGAGGTATTATCATGCTACTAACACATTTCCAATCCTGTCAGACCTCCACTGATGCCTGGGGGTTAAGGGTGGATGTGTGTTGGTACCTTCCCAGGACCCTGAGCTGAATGTCATTAAGACTTCTCACACCAGTTGTTATAACTCTATCCCTCCCTTCCTCTTTTACCCACTTCTCTCCATCTCTATATTTCCACTTCTCTAACGTTCTCTCTCTTCCACTTTCTCACACTCTCTCAGTCTTCAGTCACACACACACACACACACACACACACACACACACACACACACACACACACACACACACGCACACGCACACGCACGCACGCACACACACACACACACACACACACACACACTAACTCACATCCCTGCTGTGGCGGAGTGGATTGATCATGTACTGATCAGAGAGCAGCACCATGGAGGATTTGAAACACCTGCCTGTGGTGAAGAGCTTAACAGCCCTCTCCTCTATACCTCCCTCCTTCCCTCTCTCCTCTATACCTCCCTCCTTCCCTCTCTCCTCTATACCTCCCTCCTTCCCTCTCTCCTCTATACCTCCCTCCTTCCCTCTCTCCTCTATACCTCCCTCCTTCCCTCTCTCCTCTATACCTCCCTCCTTCCCTCTCTCCTCTATACCTCCCTCCTTCCATGTCTATACCTCCCTCCTTCCCTCTCTCCTCTATACCTCCCTCCTTCCCTCTCTCCTCTATACCTCCCTCCTTCCCTCTCTCCTCTATACCTCCCTCCTTCCCTCTCTCCTCTATACCTCCCTCCTTCCATGTCTATACCTCCCTCCTTCCCTCTCTCCTCTATGCCTCCCTCCTTCCCTCTCTCTCTCCTCTATACCTCCCTCCTTCCCTCTCTCCTCTATACCTCCCTCCTTCCCTCTCTCCTCTATACCTCCCTCCTTCCCTCTCTATACCGCCCTCCTTCCCTCTCTCCTCTATACCCCCCTCCTTCCCTCTCTCCTCTATACCTCCCTCCTTCCCTCTCTCCTCTATACCTCCCTCCTTCCCTCTCTCCTCTATACCTCCCTCCTTCCCTCTCTCCTCTATACCTCCCTCCTTCCCTCTCTCCTCTATACCTCCCTCCTTCCCTCTCTCCTCTATACCTCCCTCCTTCCCTCTCTCCTCTATACCTCCCTCCTTCCCTCTCTATACCTCCCTCCTTCCCTCTCTCCTCTATACCTCCCTCCTTCCATGTCTATACCTCCCTCCTTCCCTCTCTCCTCTATACCTCCCTCCTTCCCTCTCTCCTCTATACCTCCCTCCTTCCCTCTCTCCTCTATACCTCCCTCCTTCCCTCTCTCCTCTATACCTCCCTCCTTCCATGTCTATACCTCCCTCCTTCCCTCTCTCCCTCTATACCTCCCTCCTTCCCTCTCTCCTCTATACCTCCCTCCTTCCCTCTCTCCTCTATACCTCCCTCCTTCCCTCTCTATACCGCCCTCCTTCCCTCTCTCCTCTATACCCCCTCCTTCCCTCTCTCCTCTATACCTCCCTCCATCCCTCTCTCCTCTATACCTCCCTCCTTCCCTCTCTCCTCTATACCTCCCTCCTTCCCTCTCTCCTCTATACCTCCCTCCTTCCCTCTCTATACCGCCCTCCTTCCCTCTCTCCCTCTATACCCCCTCCTTCCCTCTCTCCTCTATACCTCCCTCCATCCCTCTCTCCTCTATACCTCCCTCCTTCCCTCTCTCCTCTATACCTCCCTCCTTCCCTCTCTCCTCTATACCTCCCTCCTTCCCTCTCTCCTCTATACCTCCCTCCTTCCCTCTCTATACCTCCCTCCTTCCCTCTCTCCTCTATACCTCCCTCCTTCCATGTCTATACCTCCCTCCTTCCCTCTCTCCTCTATACCTCCCTCCTTCCCTCTCTCCTCTATACCTCCCTCCTTCCCTCTCTCCTCTATACCTCCCTCCTTCCATGTCTATACCTCCCTCCTTCCCTCTCTCCTCTATACCTCCCTCCTTCCCTCTCTCCTCTATACCTCCCTCCTTCCCTCTCTCCTCTATACCTCCCTCCTTCCCTCTCTATACCGCCCTCCTTCCCTCTCTCCTCTATACCTCCCTCCTTCCCTCTCTCTCCTCTATACCTCCCTCCTTCCCTCTCTCCTCTATACCTCCCTCCTTCCCTCTCTATACCGCCCTCCTTCCCTCTCTCCTCTATACCCCCTCCTTCCCTCTCTCCTCTATACCTCCCTCCATCCCTCTCTCCTCTATACCTCCCTCCTTCCCTCTCTCCTCTATACCTCCCTCCTTCCCTCTCTCCTCTATACCTCCCTCCTTCCCTCTCTCCTCTATACCTCCCTCCTTCCCTCTCTATACCTCCCTCCTTCCCTCTCTCCTCTATACCTCCCTCCTTCCATGTCTATACCTCCCTCCTTCCCTCTCTCCTCTATACCTCCCTCCTTCCCTCTCTCCTCTATACCTCCCTCCTTCCCTCTCTCCTCTATACCTCCCTCCTTCCATGTCTATACCTCCCTCCTTCCCTCTCTCCTCTATACCTCCCTCCTTCCCTCTCTCCTCTATACCTCCCTCCTTCCCTCTCTCCTCTATACCTCCCTCCTTCCCTCTCTATACCGCCCTCCTTCCCTCTCTCCTCTATACCCCCCTCCTTCCCTCTCTCCTCTATACCTCCCTCCATCCCTCTCTCCTCTATACCCTCCCTCCTTCCCTCTCTCCTCTATACCTCCCTCCTTCCCTCTCTCCTCTATACCTCCCTCCTTCCCTCTCTATACCGCCCTCCTTCCCTCTCTCCTCTATACCCCCCTCCTTCACTCTCTCCTCTATACCTCCCTCCATCCCTCTCTCCTCTATACCTCCCTCCTTCCCTCTCTCCTCTATACCTCCCTCCTTCCCTCTCTCCTCTATACCTCCCTTCTTCCCTCTCTATACCTCCCTCCTTCCCTCTCTATACCTCTCTCCTTCCCTCTCTCCTCTATACCTCTCCTTTTCTCTCTCTTGTTTTTTCACACGTGGGTGAAGGAGGAGGATGCTGCTGTCTCTCTTTCATTGACACACAGTAAGCACTGCAGGGTTCTAGAACCTCTCGGCTTGATCTCTGAACCCCCCAAAAACACCTCAGCATCCTTTCTCCGTTTAATCATTGTCTCCTTTTCAGCCACTCAGCCAATCCCTCGCTGCTCCATCCTCACATCAGCCACATCGGTGCGCAGGGACAAATGAGCTAAACAAGCTAGAGCTGATCACACCTTAAAACACCACACACTCTCAATTCAATTCAATTCAATTCAAGGGCTTTATTGGCATGGGAAACATGTGTTAACATTGCCAAAGCAAGTGAGGTAGATAATATATAAAGTGAATATATAAAGTGAAATAAACAATCAAAATTAACAGTAAACAATACACATACAGAAGTTTCAAAACAATAAAGACATTGCAAATGTCATATTATATATATACAGTGTTTTAACAATGTACAAATGGTTAAAGGACACAAAATAAATAAGCATAAATATGGGTTGTATTTACAATGGTGTTTGTTCTTCACTGGTTGCCCTTTTCTCGTGGCAACAGGTCACAAATCTTGCTGCTGTGATGGCACACTGTGGAATTTCACCCAGTAGATATGGGAGTTTTTCAAAATTGGATTTGTTTTCGAATTCTTTGTGGATCTGTGTAATCTGAGGGAAATATGTCTCTCTAATATGGTCATACATTGGGCAGGAGGTTAGGAAGTGCAGCTCAGTTTCCACCTCATTTTGTGGGCAGTGAGCACATAGCCTGTCTTCTCTTGAGAGCCATGTCTGCCTACGGCGGCCATTCTCAATAGCAAGGCTATGCTCACTGAGTCTGTACATAGTCAAAGCTTTCCTTAATTTTGGGTCAGTCACAGTGGTCAGGTATTCCGCCGCTGTGTACTCTCTGTGTAGGGCCAAATAGCATTCTAGTTTGCTCTGTTTTTTTGTTAATTCTTTCCAATGTGTCAAGTAATTATCTTTTTGTTTTCTCATGATTTGGTTGGGTCTAATTGTGCTGTTGTCCTGGGGCTCTGTAGGGTGTGTGTGTGTTTGTGAACAGAGCCCCAGGACCAGCTTGCTTAGGGGACTCTTCTCCAGGTTCATCTCTATGTAGGTGATGGCTTTGTTATGGAAGGTTTGGGAATCGCTTCCTTTTAGGTCTCTCTGTATCTCTCTCTCTCTCTCTCTCTCTGTGTATCTCTCTGTATCTCTCTCTCTCTTTGTGTATCTCTCTCTGTATCTCTCTCTCTGTATCTCACCCACTATCTATCTATCTATCTATCTATCTATCTCTCTATCTCTCTCTCTCTCTCTCTCTCTCTCTCTCTCTCTCTCTCTCTCTCTCTCTCTCTCTCTCTCTCTCTCTCTCTCTCTTTCACTCTCTATCTATCTATCTATCTATCTATCTATCTATCTATCTATCTATCTATCTATCTATCTCTCTCTCTCTCTCTCTCTCTCTCTTTCACTCTCTGCATCCCTCCCCCTCTCTCTGTCTCTATCTCTCTCTCTCTTTCACTCTCTGCATCCCTCCCCCTCTCTCTGTCTCTATCTCTCTCTTCTTACTCCCTCTCATGCACAAAGGGCTCTGTTCGTTACAACCCAAATAGAAACACAGCAACAGGAAGCTCATACAAGCAAACAGACCAGATTGGTTTTGATCTGGCAAATGTCATTAGATCAGATGCAGGGAAAATACTGCATATCCTACGATTCCACAAATAATATTTTTGCAACTCAATTTGACCTGATTTCATTGGAGGATGCTAGAAATTATGCAGGTCTAGACTCAGTATGTGTTGCCCATTAGTTGGTAAAGGACGTGTGTAATTGGTGAAGTGCTGATTGCTCCCAAAAAGGATTCTAACGGAGGATCATTTTCTGTTCCATTAAGCTGTGGTCAGGAATAATAGGATAGAGAGAGAGAGAGAGAGAGAGAGAGAGAGAGAGAGAGAGAGAGAGAGGAGATGGAGAGAGAGAGAGCTAGAGAGAGATCCATTTTCAACATTATATTATAACATATCAATTGTGAAGATGATGATGACAACTCACAACCACTCACCTCTCATTCATTATAAATTCTCTTCCAAATCCGTCTTTCTATTTCCAGCCTTTTTATTTGATACGTATTTCATTCCATCTGATGTTTACTTGCCTCTCTGCTTTACTGTGTTGTCTTTCTGTTCTGTTTCAAGCAGTGATTCTATATCTGTGTGTTTGTCATACTGCACTGTGTGTCTGTCTCCCAGGTTTATGACCATAATGCATCACTGCCTGGTCTCTCTTTTATGGCCTGGGACTCACGACTGTAATGCATGCTCAGATAGCCGTCTGGATACATGCACACACACTCACGGGCGTTCTCACACACACACTCTCTTTCTTATACACTCACTGAGAGATACTCACCAGTGAACCACATCAGATATTACAAAGCATACTGCAGACTACAGAATCACACATTATTGCCCATTTTATGTGCGTTGTTTTTCGAAATAGTTACCAGTGAGTATAAACTCTGAGGTCCATGTAGAGTTTCCATTGAGTTTAAACTCAGGTCCATATTGAGTTACCAGTGCGTATAAACTCAGGTTCATATTGAGTTACCAGTGAGTATAAACACTGAGGTTCATGTTGAGTTACCAGTGAGTATAAACTCAGGTTCATATTGAGTTACCAGTGAGTATAACCTCTGAGGTTCATGTTGAGTTACCAGTGAGTATAAACTCAGGTCCATGTTGAGTTACCAGTGAGTATAAACTCTGAGGTTCATGTTGACTTACCAGTGAGTATAAACTCAGGTCCTTGTTGAGTTGCCAGTGAGTATAAACTCTGAGGTTCATGTTGAGTTACTAGTGAGTATAATCTCTGAGGTCCATGTTGAGTTACCAGTGAGTATAAACTCAGGTCCATATTGAGTTACCAGTGAGTATAAACTCAGGTTCATGTTGAGTTACCAGTGAGTATAAACTCAGGTCCATGTTGAGTTACCAGTGAGTATAAACTCTGAGGTTCATGTTGAGTTACTAGTGAGTATAATCTCTGAGGTCCATGTTGAGTTACCAGTGAGTATAAACTCAGGTCCATATTGAGTTACCAGTGAGTATAAACCCAGGTTCATGTTGAGTTACCAGTGAGTATAATCTCTGAGGTCCATGTTGAGTTACCAGTGAGTATAAACTCAGGTCCATATTGAGTTACCAGTGAGTATAAACTCTGAGGTTCATGTTGAGTTACCAGTGAGTATAAACTCAGGTCCATGTTGAGTTACCAGTGAGTATAAACTCAGGTCCATATTGAGTTACCAGTGAGTATAAACTCAGGTCCATATTGAGTTACCAGTGAGTATAAACTCAGGTTCATGTTGAGTTACCAGTGAGTATAATCTCTGAGGTCCATGTTGAGTTACCAGTGAGTATAAACTCAGGTTCATGTTGAGTTACCAGTGAGTATAATCTCTGAGGTTCATGTTGAGTTGCCAGTGAGTATAAACTCAGGTCCATATTGAGTTACCAGTGAGTATAAACTCAGGTTCATGTTGAGTTACCAGTGAGTATAAACTCAGGTTCATGTTGAGTTACCAGTGAGTATAATCTCTGAGGTTCATGTTGAGTTACCAGTGAGTATAAACTCCATGTTGTTGTCTGATATTGTTCCTCTTACTTTGGGAAGATAGATTGCTTGTTTATGGTTCCACATAATACAGTATTGCTTAAAAAAACACAAAGGACAGATTTATGAAACGTTAGTTAATGGTATAGTAAATGTTATAGTAAGTGTTATAGTAAATGTTATAGTGAATGGTGTAGTGAATGTTATAATGAATGGTATAGTGAATGGTATAGTGAATTGTATAGTGAATGGTATAGTGAATGGTATAGTGAATTTTATAGTGAATGGTATAGTGAATGTCATAGTGAATTGTATAGTGAATGGTATAGTGAATGTTATAATGAATGGTATAGTGAATGGTATAGTGAATGTTATAATGAATGGTATAGTGAATTGTATAGTGAATGGTATAGTGAATTGTATAGTGAATGGTATAGTGAATGTCATAGTGAATTGTATAGTGAATGGTGTAGTGAATGTTATAATGAATGGTATAGTGAATAGTATAGTGAATGGTATAGTGAATGTTATATGGAATGTTATAGTGAATGG
This sequence comes from Oncorhynchus nerka, assembly GCF_034236695.1. Classification (NCBI taxonomy): domain Eukaryota; kingdom Metazoa; phylum Chordata; class Actinopteri; order Salmoniformes; family Salmonidae; genus Oncorhynchus; species Oncorhynchus nerka. The sequence goes on from NC_088398.1 coordinate 5,249,280, forward strand.
TATAGTGAATGGTATAGTGAATGTTATAGGGAATGTTATAGTGAATGGTATAGTGAATGGTATAATGAATGGTATAGTGAATGGTATAGTGAATGGTATAGTGCATGGTATAGTGAATGGTATAGTGAATGGTATAGTGAATGGTGTACTGAATGTTATAATGAATGGTATAGTGAATGGTATAGTGGATGGTATAGTGAATGTTATAATGAATGGTATAGTGAATGGTATAGTGAATGGTGTACTGAATGTTATAATGAATGGTATAGTGAATGGTATAGTGGATGGTATAGTGAATGTCATAGGGAATGGTATAGTGAATGGTATAGTGAATTGTATAGTGAATGGTATAGTGAATGGTATAGTGAATGTCATAGTGAATGGAATAGTGAATGGTATAGTGAATGTCATAGTGAATGGTATAGTGAATGTCATAGTGAATGGTATAGTGAATGGTATAGTGAATGTCATAGTGAATGGTATAGTGAATGGTATAGTGAATGTCATAGTGAATGTTATAGTGAATGGTGTAGTGAATGTTATAGTGAATGGTATAGTGAATGGTACAGTGAATGTTATAGTGAATGGTATAGTGAATGTTATTGCGAATGGTATAGTGAATATTATAGTGAATGGTACAGTTAATGTTATAGTAAATTGTATAGTTAATGTTAATACATTTTATAGTAGATGTTATAGAAAATGTTATAATGAATGGTATAGTGAATGTTATAATAAATGTTATAGTAAATGGTATGGTAAATGTTATAATAAATGTTATAGTGAATGTTATAGAAAATGTTATAGAAAATATTATACTAAATGTTATAGTCAATAGTGTAGTAAATGTTAGTGAATATTATAGTAGATGGTATAGTGAATGGTATAGTGAATGTTTTCAGAAATGTTAGTAAATGTTACAGTAAATATTAGTAAATGTTACAGTGAATGGTATAGTGAATGTTATATTAATGTTAGTAAATGTTATACTGAATGTTATACTGAATGTTATACAGAAATGGCCGCCTCGCTTCGCGTTCTTAGGAAACTGTGTATTTAGTTTTTTTATGTATTATTTCTTACATTGTTACCCCAGGAAATCTTAAGTCTTATTGAATACAGCCAGTAGGAACTATTGGATTTTAGAGCAATGTCAACTTACCAACACTTTCCCGAAGCGGATCCTCTGTTTGGTCCACCATCTAGGACAATGGATCGGATCCCAGCCGGTGACCCAAATCAACGGCGCCGTAGAAGGGGCAGAAGAAGCGCTCTTCTGGTCAGGCTCCGTAGAGTCTCTTGACAACAAGGTAGATGAAATCCGAGCAAGGGTTGCCTTCTAGAGAGACATTAGAGATGGTAACGTTCTTTGTTTCCCGGAAACGTGGCTCACTCGAGACACGCTATCGGAGTCGGTACAGCCACCGGGTTTCTTCATGCATCGGTCCGACAGAAACAAACATCTCTCTGGTAAGAAGAAGGGCGGGGGTGTGCCTTATGATTAACAAGACATGGTGTGATCATAACATAACCTGACCTAGAATACCTTACAATCAAATGTCTACCGCATTATCTACCAAGAGAATTCTCTTCTATTATAATCGCAGCCATATACATCCCCCCCAGGCAGACACATCGATGGCCCTGAATGAACTTCATTGGACTCTATGTAAACTGGAAACCACATATCCTGAGGTTGCATTGATTGTAGCTGGGGATTTCAACAAGGATAATCTGAAAACAAGACTCCCTAAATTTAATCAGCATATCGATTGTGCTACCCGGGCGGAAAAAATCCTGGACCATTGTTACTCTAACTTCCGTGACGCATACAAAGCCCCGCCCGGCCTCCTTTTGTAAAATCTGACCACGACTCCATTTTGTTCCTCCGAGCCTATAGACAGAAACTAAAACAGGAAACACCAAAAATCATTTTGATCCAAATGTGCAAATTTTCCAAACAGATCCTCAAGGTAGATGGATTATTATAAATATGTTATTGTCCAAACAGATCCTCAAGGTAGATGGATTATTATAAATATGTTATTGTCCAAACAGATCCTCAAGGTAGATGGATTATTATAAATATGTTATTGTCCAAACAGATCCTCAAGGTAGATGGATTATTATAAATATGTTATTGGACAATAAACAGATATGGCTCATTAACCTATACGGTCCGAATAATGATGATCCAGGCTTCTTTGAAAATATATATAAGAATTTATCAACTCTACATGCAACACTAGACTCTATTATTATGGTGGGAGATTTTAATATGGTCTTAAATACCTCTATGGACCGGAAAGGAAATCACACTTCAAAGTATCACCCTCAGGCACTTAAGGAAATCATGAATGTCATGGATATATTGGAATTAGTGGATATATGGAGACTTAAATACCCTGACCTAGTGAGATATACATGGCGGAGGCTTAATCAAGCTCGTCGCCTTGACTACTTTCTTATGCCATTCTCTCTGGCACCAAAAGTTTAAAAAGGGTTGATAGGGGACAGAATGCGGTCGGATCATCACATAATTGGCATATATATTACTCTTACAGAATTTCCACGTGGGCGAGGATATTGGAAATTTAATCAAAGCCTACTAGATGATAAATTGATTAGAACTAGGACAGAAGAATTTATAACTGACTTTTTCAGACATAACATAGGTACAGCAGATCCCCTTACTGTATGGGACACTTGTAAATGTGCCTTTAGAGGCAATGCAATACAGTACTCATCTATAAAACAAAAGCAATTTAAATCAAGAGTCCATATTAACAAAGGAAATTGAAAGACTAACAGTACAGTTAGATAGCAATAAAAACAGTACTATAGAGGCACAGAATAAATTAGAGGAAAAACAAAAAGAAATGGAGGAACTTATTCAAGAAAGATCTAGTGTAATATATTATAATAATAAAGCGAACTGGATGGAATATGGGGAAAAATGCACCAAATTATTTTTCAATCTTCAATATAGAAATGCTACCAAAAAAAATGTATTAAAACTTGTTACAAATGATGGAGTCATGCATGATTCACCAAATTATATTTTGAAAGAGGAAGTAAAGTACTTTAAGAATATGTTTTAATTTCAGGCTCCTCCATCTCCACTAACTTAAACTAATAGTATGGATTTTTTTCCTAATAATAATGTAAAATTAATATCTGTACAGAAAGACTCATGTGAAGGCCAAATTACTGAGGAGGAACTGATTGAGGCATTTGGGGCCTTTAAGGATGGGAAAACTCATACCAGTGGAAGTATACAATACTTTTTTTGGTATACTCAAAGGACCAATATTGGCTTGTTTTAACCATTCCTATATAAATGGTAGATTATCAGACACGCAACAAGAAGGTCTGATATCATTATTACTGAAACAGGACCCAAGTGGTATATATAAAGATCCAGTCCATTAAAAAAATTGGAGACCTCTTACACTTCAGTGTTGTGATGCAAAAATCCTAGCAAAATGGTTGGCACATAGAATAAAAAAATTATTGTCAGATATTATTTATCCTAATCAGACAGTTTTTTTTACATGGACGATACATTGGAGATAATATAAGACAAGTACTGGAAACAAGAGAACACTAAGAAATATCAGGGACACCAGGCCTGGTTTTCATAGCTGATTTTGAAAAGGCTTTTGATAAAGTACGACTGGAGTTTATATATAAATGCCTAGAATATTCAATTTTGGGGAATCTCTTATAAAATGGGTTAAGGTTATGTATAGTAACCCTAGGTGTAAAATAATAAATAATGGCTACATCTCAGAAAGTTTTAAACTATCTAGAGGAGTAAAACAAGGTTGTCCAAAATCGGCATATCTATTTATTATTGCCATCGAAATGTTAGCTGCTGAGATTAGATCAAACAATAATATTAAGGGATTAGAAATCCGTGTCTTAAAAACTAAGGTGTCATTGTACGCTGATGATTCATGTTTTCTTTTAAAACCACAATTGGAGTCTCTCCACGGCCTCTTAGAGGATCTAGATACTTTTGCTATTCTCTCTGGATTAAAACCAAATTATGATAAATGTACCATATTACGTATTGGATCACTAAAAAATGCACATTTTACATTACCATGTAGTTTACCAATTAAATGGTCAGACGGAGATGTGGACATACTCGGTATACAAACCCCAAAAGAAAGAAATGATCTCACTCCAATACATTTTTATAGAAAGTTAGCAAAAATAGATAAGATCTTGCTACCATGGAAAGGAAAATACCTGTCTATTTGTGGAAAAATCACCCTGATTAACTCCTTAGTTATATCACAGTTGACCTATTTGCTTATGGGTTTGCCTACACCTAGTAACCTGCTTTTTAAATTATATGAACAAAAAATATTCAATTTTATTTAGAATGGCAAGCCAGATAAAATGAAAAGGGCCCATTTATATAACGAGTATGAATTTGGTGGGCAGAAATTATTCAATATTAAAGCATTAGACCTCTCACTAAAGGCACCAGTCATACAAAAGTTATACTTAAATCCAAACTGGTTCTCTTGTCAATTGGTACGAATGTCTCATCCTATGTTCAGGAAAGGCCTTTTCCCCTTTATTCAGATTACACCTGCTCACTTTCAGTTGTTTGAAAAGGAAATAATCTCCAAAATATCTTTATTTTTTAAACAAGCCTTAGAAAGTTGGTTGCAATTTCAGTTTAATCCACCTGAAAGGACGGAAAAATAGTACAACAAATATTGTGGTTAAATTCAAATATACTAATTGATTTAAAAAAAATGCATTTATCAAAAAAAAAAAAAAAAGGTATAATTTTAGTGAATGATATCATAAATAGGACTGGTGGAGTTATGTCACACATGCAGCTAACACAGACATATGGAAATGTCTGCTCTACCCAAAATTACAACCAATTAATTGCAGCATTACCACAAAAATGGAAGAGGCAAGTAGAAGGGGAAAAAACGAAGGAACTTGTATGTCGGCCCTGTATTAAAGAACATAAATGGTTAAAGAAAAGTGTGATAAATAAAAACATATACCAATTTAATTGAAGGACCAAAAAACTGACAGCTGTGCCATATAAATGGCAAAAAAGTTGGGAAGAGATAATCGATGTACCCATTCCATGGCACATGGTTTATGAGTTGATACACAAAACAACGCCGGATTCAAAACTTCACATTTGTCAATATAAATTACTATACAAAATTCTTGCAACTAATAGAATGTTATATATATGGGGGATACAATCTTCCCAGCTCTGCAGATTCTGCTGTGAGGAGGCAGAGTCATTAGATCATTTATTTTTGGTATTGTGCATACTGTATGTAGCTCGTTTTTGGTCCAGGAATGGCTGAAGAATTGCAACATTTGCCTAGAACTAACGCTACAGATAGCAATACAGGGTGATTTGAAAAGCCATAGTCAATCTATCAATAATATAATAATTATTTTAGCAAAAATGTTTATTTTTAATTTACAATCTGTAGAATCTATGATAATAGGAAGGTTCAATTATTTTGTGAAGCATCACAGCACAGTTGAGAAATATATGGCAAATAGAAATCCGGAATGGATGATGTTGAAGGATAGATGGGACGGATTGAATGGAGCTGAAGGGTGGGACTAATAACAAGATAAACAATGTAAAGCATACGGGATCTGTAAAATGTATATAGGTTCGGAACTTCTGTGAAATAGCATAGTTACAAATAGAAATCTAACTGGATGGACATCAGAAATAGAGGAAGGACTAAGAACAAACAAGAGAGAACTATTGTAAAGAAGACTGTGTCTGTAAAATGTGTATAAGTGTATAAATTGAAGGTAGAAGCAGAAGTGTTTATTAGTTTACTCCAATTGGGGGATCGGTGGTAGGGTTTGTGGGGAATAATAATAAAGGTATATTCTTTAAAAAAGCATGTATGTCTATATAGGTATGTGTATGTATATATGTGTATACACGTATGTATGTATGCATGTATGGATATATATATTTACCCCAAAAATATGGGGGATTGGAAATGATGCAGACAATTACATTGGAAGCAACATTATTTCCCGCAATATTAAGCTGATCCTCATTCTAAATAAATAAATAAATAAATAAATACATTAAAAAATTTGAAGAAAAGAAACAGGAAACGCCCGTGCTCAGGTCTGTTCAACGCTGGTCCGACCAATCTGATTCCATGCTTGGGATATGTTCCGCATAGCATCGGACAATAACATTGATGAATACGCTGAATCGGTGAGCGAGTTTATTAGCAAGTGCATCGGTGATGTTGTACCCACGGCAACTATTAAAACCTTCCCCAACCAGAAACAGTGGATTGATGGCAGCATTCGTGCAAAACTGAAAGCGGGAACCACTGCTTTTAATCAGGGCAAGGCGACCGGAAACATGACAGAATACAAACAGTGTAGCTATTCCCTCCGCAAGGCAATCAAACAAGTTAAGCGTCAGTATAGAGACAAAGTAGAGTCGTAATTCAACGGCTCAGACACGAGAGGTATGTAGCAGGGTCTACAGTCAACCACGGACTACAAAAAGAAAACCAGCCCTGTCGCGGACCACGATGTCCTGCTCTCAGACAAACTAAACAACTTCTTTGCTCGCTTTGAGGACAATACAGTGCCAACGACACGGTCCGCTACCAAAACCTGCGGGCTCTCCTTCACCGCAGCCAACATGAGTAAAGCATTTAAACGTGTTAACCCTCGCACGGCTGCCGTCCCAGACGGCATCCCTAGCCATTTACATTACATTTAAGTCATTTAGCAGACGCTCTTATCCAGAGCGACTTACAAATTGGTGCATTCACCTTATGACCTCCAGTGGAACAGTAGTGCATCTAAATCTTTTCAGGGGGAGGGGGTGAGAGGGATTACTTTATCCTATCCTAGGTATTCCTTAAAGAGGTGGGGTTTCAGGTGTCTCCGGAAGGTGGTGATTGACTCCGCTGTCCTGGCGTCGTGAGGGAGTTTGTTCCACCATTGGAACAAACTAGCCGCATCCTCAGATCATGCGCAGACCAGCTGGTTGGTGTTTACGGACATATTCAATCAATCCTTATCCCAGTCTGCTGTTCCCATATGCTTCAAGAGGGCCACCACTGTTCCAGTTCCCTAGAAAGATAAGGTAACTGAGCTAAATGACTATCACCCCACCTCCTAAATGACTATCACTCACCTCCGTCATCATGAAGTGCTTTGAGAGACAAGTCAAGGATTATATCACCTCCACCCTACCTGACACCCTAGACCCACTCCAAATTGCTTACTGCCCCAATAGGTCCACAGACGACGCAATCACAATCACCCTGCACACTGCCCTAACCCAGCTGGACAAGCGGAATACCTATGTAAGAATGCTCTTCATTGACTACAGCTCAGCATTTAACACCATAGTACCCTCCAAACTCATCATCAAGCTCGAGACCCTGGGTCTCGCCCCCGCCTTGTGCAACTGGGTCCTGGACTGCCTGACGGTCCACCCCCAGGTGGTGAGGGTAGAAAACAACATCTCCAACCCGCTGATCCTCAACACTGGGGCCCCACAAGGGTGCGTTCTCAGCTCTCTCCTGTACTCCCTGTTCACCCATGACTGCGTGGCCATGCACGCCTCCAACTCAATCTTCAAGTTTGCAGACGACACTACAGTGGTAGGCTTGATTACCAACAACGACGAGACGGCCTACAGGGAGGAAGTGAGGGCCCTCGGAGTGTGGTGTCAGGAAAATAACCTCACACTCAACGTCAACAAAACAAAGGAGATGATCGTGGACTTCAGGAAACAGCAGAGGGAGCACCCCCTCCTATCCACATTGATGGGACAGTAGTGGATAAGTTGGAAAGTTTTAAGTTCCTCGGCGTACAGATCACGGACAAACTGAAATGGTCCACCCACACAGACAGCGTGGTGAAGAAGGCGCAACAGTGCCTCTTCAACCTCAGGTGGCTGAAGAAATTCGGCTTGTCACCAAAAACACTCACAAACTTTTACAGATGCTCAATCGAGAGCATCCTGTCGGGCTGTATCACAGCCTGGTACGGCAACTGCTCCGCCCACAACCGTAAGGCTCTCCAGAGGGTAGTGAGGTCTGCACAACACACCTACACCACCCGATGTCACAGGAAGGCCAAAAAGATCATCAAGGACAGCAACCACCCGAGCCACTGCCTGTTCACCCCGCTATCGTCCAGAAGGCGAGGTCAGTACAGGTGCATTAAAGCTGGGACCGAGAGACTGAAAAACAGCTTCTATCTCAAGGCCATCAGACTGTTAAACGGCCATCACTAACATTGAGTGGCTGCTGCCAAAATACTGACTCATATCTATAGCCACTTTAATAATAAAAAATTGGATGCAATAAATGTATCACTAGTCACTTTAAACAATGACACTTTATATAATGTTTACATACCCAACACTACTCATCTCATATGTATATACTGTACTCTATACAATCTACTGCATCTTTCCTATGCCGTTCGGCCATCGCTCATCCATATATATTTTTATGTTTTCGTGACTACAGCCTCAAGCCCATTACCATAACGCAACGTTAACTATTCATGAAAATCGCAAATTAAATTAAATCAATATGCTAGCTCTCAAGCTTAGCCTTTTGTTAACAACACTGTCATCTCAGATTTTCAAAAATATGCTTCTCAACCATAGCAAGACAAGCATTTGTGTAACAGTATTGATAGCTATTGATAGCTAGCGTAGCATTTAGCGTTAGCATTCAGCAGGCAACATTTTCACAAAAACAGAAAAGCATTCAAATAAAATCATTTACCTTTGAAGAACTTCGGATGTTTTCAATGAGGAGACTCTCAGTTAGATAGCAAATGTTCAGTTTTTCCTGAAAGATTATTTGTTTAGGACAAATCGCTCCGTTTTCTGCGTCACGTTTAGCTACGAAAAAAACCTGTATCCAGGATTGTGTAAATCTATCCGCAAGCTCATTAGCATAACGCAATGTTAACTATTCATGAAAATCGCAAATGAAATGAAATAAATCTATTTGCTCTCAAGCTTAGCCAACACTGTCATCTCAGATTTTCAAAATATGCTTTTGAACCATAGCTAAACAAGCATTTGTGTAACAGTATTGATAGCCTAGCATAGTATTATGCCTGACATTCAGCATGCAACATTTTCACAAAAAACAGAAAAGCATTCAAATAAAATCATTTACCTTTGAAGAACTTCAGATGTTTTCAATGAGGAGACTCTCAGTTAGATAGCAAATGTTCAGTTTTTACAAAAAGATTATTTGTGTTGACAAATCGCTCAGTTTTCTTCATCACGTTTGGGTAAGAAAAAACCCGAAAATTAAGTCATTAAAACGCGAACTTTTTTCCAAATTAACTCCACAATATCGACAGAAACATGGCAAACGATATTTAGAATCAATCGTCAAGGTGTTTTTCACATATCTATCGATGATAAATCCTTCCTGGCAGTTTACTTTCTCCTCTGAAGAAATGGAACGCGCATGGACCAAGAGATTACGCAATAATTTCGACACAGGACACCGGGCGGACACCTGGTAAATGTAGTCTCTTATGGTCAATCTTCCAATGATATGCCTACAAATACGTCACAATGCTGCAGACACCTTGGGGAAACGACAGAAAGGGCAGGCTCATTCCTGGCGCATTCACAGCCATATAAGGAGACATTGGAACACAGCGCCTTCAGAATCTGAGGCATTTCCTGTATAAAACTTCATCTTGGTTTCGCCTGTAGCATTAGTTCTGGGGCACTCACAGATAATATTTTTGCAGTTTTGGAAACGTCAGAGTTTTTTCTTTCCAAAGCTGTCAATTACATGCATAGTCGAGCATCTTTTCGTGACAAAATATCTTGTTGAAAACGGGAACGTTTTCTATCCAAAAATTAAAAGAGCGCCCCCTATCTCGAAGAAGTTAACATCTGCTAACCATGTGTATGTGACAAATAAAATTTGATTTGATAAATGTAATAGTTAATATTATATTGAATGTTATAGTAAATATTATAGTAAATGGTATAGTTAATGATATAGTGAATGGTAGTGAATGTTATAGTACATGTCAGTAAATGTTAGCAAATGTTACAGTGAATGTCATGGTAAATGTCATAGTAAATGTTATAGTAAATGTTATAGTGAATGTTATAGTAAATGTTATTGTAGATGTCATAGTAAATGGTATAGTAAATGGTACAGTGGATAGAATAGTGAATGTTATAGTAGATGACATTGTGAATGTTATAGTGAATGGTATAGTAAATGTTATAGTGAATATTATAATTATCTTATCTTTTAATCTTATAGTAAATGTTAGTAAATGTTATAGCTGATGTCATAGTACATGTTGTAGTGAATGTTATAGTGAATGTTATAGTAAAGGTTAGTAAATGTTATAGTAGATGTTATAGTACATGTTGTAGTGAATGGTATAGTGAATGTTATAGTGAATGTTATAGTAAAGGTTAGTAAATGTTATAGTAGATGTCATAGTAAATGGTACAGTGGATGTTATAGTGAATGTTATAGTAGATGTTATAGTAAATGTTATAGTAAATGTTATAGTGAATCTTATAGTAAATGTTATAGTAGATGTCATAGTAAATGGTATAGTAAACGGTACAATGGATGGAAGAGTGAATGTTATAGTAGATGTCATAGTGAATGTTATAGTAAATGTTATAGTGAATGTTATATTAAATGTTATAGTAGATGTCATAGTAAATGGTATAGTAAATGTTATAGTAAATGTCATAGTAAATGTTATAGTAAATGTTATAGTGAATGTTAAAGTAAATGTTATAGTAGATGTCATAGTAAATGGTATAGTAAAAGGAACAGTGGATAGAATAGTGAATGTTATAGTAGATGACATTGTGAACGTTATAGTGAATGGTATAGTAAATGTTATAGTGAATGTTATAATTATCTTATCTTTTAATCTTATAGTAAATGTTATAGCTGATGTCATAGTACATGTTGTAGTGAATGGTGTAGTTAATGTTATAGTGAATGTTATAGTAAATGTTAGTAAATGTTATAGTAGATGTCATAGTAAATGGTACAATGGATGTTATAGTGAATATTATAGTAGATGTCATAGTAAATGGTATAGTAAACGGTACAATGGATGGAAGAGTGAATGTTATAGTAAATGTCATAGTGAATCTTATAATTATCTTATCTTATAATCTTATAGTAAATGTTAGTAAATGTTATAGTTGATGTCATAGTAAATGTTGTAGTGAATGTTACAGTGAATGTTATAGTAAATGTTAGTAAATGGTATAGTAGATGTTATAGAAAATGGTATAGTAAATTGTGCAGGATGTTATAGTGAATGTTAGAGTAGATGTTATAGTAAATGTTATAGTGAATTTTATAGTACATGGTATAGTGAATGTTTTATTGAATGTTAGTAAATGTCATGGTTAATATTATAGTAAATGGTACAGTGAATGGTATGGTGAATGTTATATTACATGTTATAGTAAATGTTAATACATTTTATAGTGAATGGTGTAGTAAATATTATTGTGAATGTTATAGTGAATGTTAGTAAATGTTATTGTAGATGTCATAGTAAATGTTATAGTACATGGTATAGTGAATGTTATAGTGAATGTTATAGTACATGGTATAGTGAATGTCATAGTAAATGTTATAGTACATGGTATAGTGAATGTTATAGTGAATGTTAGTAAATGTCATGGTAAATGTTATAGTAAATGGTATAGTGAATGTTATAGTGAATGTTAGTAAATGTCATGGTAAATGTTAGTAAATGGTATAGTGAATAGTATAGTGAATGTCATAGTAAATGGTATAGTAAATGGTATAGTGAATGTTATAGTGAATGTTAGTAAATGTCACGGTAAATGTTATAGTAAATGGTATAGTAAATGTTATAGTGAATGTTAGTAAATGTCATGGTAAATGTTATAGTAAATGGTATAGTGAATAGTATAGTGAATGTTATAGTAAATGTTATTAAATTTTATAGTGAATGGTGTAGTGAATAGTATAGTGAATGTTATAGTAACTGTTAGTACATTTTATAGTGAATGGTGTAGTAAATATTATTGTGAATGTTATAGTAAATGTTATAGTAAATGTCCTCGTCAATGGTATAGTGAATGTTATCGTGAATGTTATAGTAAATGTTAATACATTTTATAGTGAATGGTGTAGTAAATATTATTGTGAATGTTATAGTAAATGTTACAGTAAATGGTATAGTGAATGGTATAATAAATGTTAGTGAATATTATTGTGAATGGTATAGTAAATGTAAGTGAATGGTATGGTACATCTTATAGTGAATGTTACAGTGAATGTCATAGTAAATGTTATAGTATATGCTATAGTGAATGGTATAGTGAATGTTGTAGTTAATGTTATATTGAATGTTATAGTAAATGCTAGTAAATGTTACAGTGAATGGTATAGTGAATGTTATAGAAAATGTCATAGTGAATGGTATAGTTAATGGTATAGTTAATGTTATAGCTAATGTTAGTAAATGTTATAGTAGATGTTATAGGAAATGTTTGTAAATGTCATAGTGAATGGCATAGTGAATGTTATATTAAATGTTAGTGAATGTTATTGTGAATGTTGTCGTGAATGTTAGTAATGTTATATTGAATGGTGTAGTGAATGTTATAGTGAATGTTATAGTGACTGTTATAATTCATGGCATAGTGAATGTTATAGTGAATGTTATAGAAATGTCATAGTGAATGGTATAGTTAATGGTATAGTTAATGTTATAGTAAATGTTATAGTAATTGTTATAGCTAATGTTAGTAAATGTTATAGTAGATGTTATAGGAAATGTTAGTAAATGTCATAGTGAATGGTATAGTGAATGTTATATCGAATGTTGTAGTGAATGTTAGTAATGTTATAGTGAATGTTAGAAATGGTATAATGAATGTTATAGTGAATGTTATAGTGAATGTTATAATTTATGTATAGTGAATGTTATAGTGAATGTTATGGTAAATGTTATAATGAATGGTATAGTGAATGTTATAGAAAATGTTATAGTAACTGGTATAGTGAATGGTATTGTGAATGTTATAGTAAATGTTAATACATTTTATAGTGAATGGTGTAGTAAATATTATTGTGAATGTTATAGTAAATGTTACAGTAAATGGTATAGTGAATGGTATAATAAATGTTAGTGAATATTATAGTGAATGTTATAGTTAATGTTATAGTAAATGTCCTCGTCAATGGTATAGTGAATGTTGTAGTGAATGTTAGTGAATGTTTTGGTAATAGTTGTAGTGAATGCTATAGTGAATGTCAGTGAATGTTATAGTAGATGTCATAGTGAATGTTATCGTGAATGGTATAGTAAATGTAAGTGAATGGTATAGTACATCTTATAGTGAATGTTACAGTTAATGTCATAGTAAATGTCCGTAAGTGTTATAATATATGTCATAGTAAATGTTATAGTATATGCTATAGTGAATGGTATCGTGAATGTTATAGTGAATTTTATAGTACATGGTATAGTGAATGTTTTATTGAATGTTAGTAAATGTCATGGTTAATATTATAGTAAATGGTACAGTGAATGGTATGGTGAATGTTATATTACATGTTATAGTAAATGTTAATACATTTTATAGTGAATGGTGTAGTAAATATTATTGTGAATGTTATAGTGAATGTTAGTAAATGTTATTGTAGATGTCATAGTAAATGTTATAGTACATGGTATAGTGAATGTTATAGTGAATGTTATAGTACATGGTATAGTGAAAGTCATAGTAAATGTTATAGTACATGGTATAGTGAATGGTATGGTGAATGTTATATTACATGTTATAGTAAATGTTAATACATTTTATAGTGAATGGTGTAGTAAATATTATTGTGAATGTTATAGTAAATGTTACAGTAAATGGTATAGTGAATGGTATAATAAATGTTAGTGATATAGTGAATGTCAGTGAATGTTATAGTAGATGTCATAGTGAATGTTATTGTGAATGGTATAGTAAATGTAAGTGAATGGTATGGTACATCTTATAGTGAATTTTACAGTGAATGTCATAGTAAATGTTATAGTATATGCTATAGTGAATGGTATAGTGAATGTTGTAGTGAATGTTATATTGAATGTTATAGTCAATTCTAGTAAATGTTACAGTGAATGGTATAGTGAATGTTATAGAAAATGTCATAGTGAATGGTATAGTTAATGGTATAGTTAATGTTATAGTAATTGTTATAGCTAATGTTAGTAAATGTTAGAGTAGATGTTATAGTAAATGTTAGTAAATGTCATAGTGAATGGTATAGTGAATGTTATATTAAATGTCAGTGAATGTTATAGTGAATGTTGCCGTGAATGTTAGTAATGTTATAGTGAATGTTAGAAATGTTATAATGAATGGTATAGTGAATGTTATAGTGAATGTTATAATTAATGGTATAGTGAATGTTATAGTGAATGTTATGGTAAATGTTATAATGAATGGTATAGTGAATGTTATAGAAAATGTCATAGTGAATGGTATAGTTAATGGTATAGTTAATGTTATAGTAATTGTTATAGCTAATGTTAGTAAATGTTATAGTAGATGTTATAGGAAATGTTAGTAAATGTCATAGTGAATGGTATAGTGAATGTTGTAGTGAATGTTATAGTGAATGTTGTAGTGAATGTTAGTAATGTTATAGTGAATGGTATAGTGAATGTCATAGTGAATGGCACAGTGCATGTTAGTAATGTTATAGTGAATGTTATAGTAAATGTCATATTGGATGTTATAGTAAATTCTAGTAAATATTACAGTGAATGGTATAGTGAATGTTATAGAAAATGTCATAGTGAATGGTATAGTTAATGGTATAGTTAATGTTATAGTAATTGTTATAGCTAATGTTAGTAAATGTTAGAGTAGATGTTATAGGAAATGTTAGTAAATGTCATAGTGAATGGTATAGTGAATGTTATATTACATGTCAGTGAATGTTACAGTGAATGTTGTAGTGAATGTTAGACATGTTATAATGAATGTTATAGTGAATGTTATAATTAATGTATAGTGAATGTTATAGTGAATGTTATAGTAAATGTTATAATGAATGGTATAGTGAATGTTATAGAAAATGTCATAGTGAATGGTATAGTTAATGGTATAGTTAATGTTATAGTAATTGTTATAGCAAATGTTAGTAAATGTTAAAGTAGATGTTATAGGAAATGTTAGTAAATGTCATGGTGAATGGTATAGTGAATGTTATATTAAATGTCAGTGAATGTCATAGTGAATGTTATATGGAATGTTGTGGTGAATGTTAGTAATGTTATAGTGAATGGTATAGTGAATGTCATAGTGAATGGTACAGTGAATGTTAGTAATGTTATAGTGAATGTTATAGTACATGTTATAGTAGATGTTGTAGTAAATATTATGGTAAATATTATAGTGAACATTATGAGGGAATAAAACAGAGAAGCCAGAACGAACAGGGAAGTAACGTTTTTGGTTTTAGCTTTGGTTTGATCATCATTTATTTATTTGTCTAAATAACAGCAGACAATGTTGCAAGCATAAGACCTTATTCAGGGGATCTGCCAGTCTGGCTCTGAAGGAGAGCTGTGATCATCTGATTGTTAGTGGTGAAGTCATACAATGACAAAACATTATCTTCCTGTAGCCCAGTGACTGAGTCAGTGTGTGATGGGACAGAGTGACAGGAAGCAATTTCAATTCAAACAGACTGTGAGAATGTAACAACGTGACTGAAAGGAAGATCACTCCCTGTCTGCTGCTAGCTGGAAGGCTAATGTTCAAATGACATGTATCATGTGGAGATAAAACACACACAAACCACACTCTTATCTTGCTCGCTGACACCATTTTGCTCTCTAACAATCTTGCTAATTATAATAGTTAATTAATTCTGTGGCGGTGTCTTCATCAGGAGACCAACAACCTACATTTTCATTAATTAGACCTTCAACCCTTCGATCCATCTCTCCATCTCTCCGTCCCTCTCCATCAGCCCAATTTTCTCTCTCTCATCACCTCATCCCCCGTTTACAGTATATCTCCATCTTGACCGCTCTCTCTCTTTTTTCTCTCACATGCCATCCATCATTCTCCCTCTCTCTGTTCAATGTCAGTGTTAACATGGTGTATTTTACTACTGTCTCGTATGAAGTTGTAAACCTTCTGTGTGTGTGTGTGTGTGTGTGTGTCTGCTTGTATTCCATTAAAACCCTTTCTCACCATGTGAGAACACCAGACGCCCCTCTCTGAGAAACTGCATTACCCATGAGCCTCAGTGTGACCTGGGTTGAGGTACAGAGGAACTACAGTATTGAGGTGATGGTTCACTCCCTCTACCACTTACCACCAGAGATGACTAATGATAACCAACACTGGTTGTACATAGACCCATGTTCCCTATCTCAATTCCACTGAATAACAGTACTCTTCCCTATCTCCATTTAACGAGAATAACAGTGCAATTCCCCATCTCCATTAAACTGAATAACAGTACTATTCACTATCTCCATTCCACTGAATAACAGTACTGTTTCCTATCTCAATTCCACTGAATAACAGTACTATTCCCTATCTCCATTTAACGAGAATAACAGTGCAATTCCCCATCTCCATTAAACTGAATAACAGTACTATTCCCCATTTCCAATTCACTGAATAACAGTACTATTCCCTATCTCCATTCCACTGGAATAACAGTACTGTTCCCTATCTCCATTCCAATGAATAACAGTACTATTCCCTATCTCCATTCCACTGAAAAACAGTACTGTTCTCCATCTCCAATCCACTGAATAACAGTACTAACCCTATCTCCATTCCACTGGAATAACAGTACTATTCAATATCTCCATTACACTGAATAACAGTACTAACCCTATCTCCATTCCACTGGAATAACAGTACTATTCCCTATCTCCATTCCACTGGAATAACAGTACTAACCCTATCTCCATTCCACTGGAATAACAGTACTATTCCCCATCTCCAATCCACCGAATAACAGTACTCTTCCCTATCTCCATTCCACTGAATAACAGTACTATTCCCCATCTCCATTCCACTGAATAACAGTACTCTTCCCCATCTCCATTCCACTGAAAAACCGTACTATTCCCTATCTCCATTCCACTGGAATAACAGTACAATTCCCCATCTCCATTCCACTGAATAACAGTACTATTCCCCATCTCCATTCCACTGAATAACAGTACTATTCCCTATCCCCATTCCACTGAATCAGAGTACTATTCCCCAACTCCATTCCACTGAATAACAGTACTCTTCCCCTTCTCCATTCCACTGGAATAACAGTACTATTCCCTATCTCCATTCCACTGAATAACAGTACAGTTCCCCATCTCCATTCCACTGAATAACAGTACTATTCTCCATCTCCTTTCCACTGAATAACATTACTATTCCCCATCTCCATTCCACTGAATAACAGTACTATTCCCCATCTCCATTCCACTGAATCACAGTACTCTTCCCCATCTCCTTTCCACTGAATAACAGTACTATTCCCTATCTCCATTCCACTGGAATAACAGTACTATCCCTATCTCCATTCCACTGGAATAACAGTACTAACCCTATCTCCATTCCACTGGAATAACAGTACTCTTCCCCATCTCCATTCCACTGAATAACAGTACTGTTCCCTATCTCCATTCCACTGAAAAACAGTACTATTCCCTATCTCCATTCCACTGGAATAACAGTACTATTCCCCATCGCCATTCCACTGGAATAACAGTACTATTCCCTATCTCCATTCCACTGAATAACAGTACAGTTCCCCATCTCCATTCCACTGAATAACAGTACTATTCTCCATCTCCTTTCCACTGAATAACAGTACTATTCCCCATCTCCATTCCACTGAATAACAGTACTATTCCCCATCTCCATTCCACTGAATAACAGTACTATTCCCCATCTCCATTCCACTGAATTACAGGACTATTCCACATCTCCATCCCACTGAATAACAGTACTATTCCCCATCTCCATTCCTCTGAATAACAGTACTATTCCCCATCTCCATTCCACTGAATAACAGTACTATTCCCCATCTCCATTCCACTGAATAACAGTACTCTTCCCCATCTCCATTCCACTGAATAACAGTACTGTTCCCTATCTCCATTCCACTGAAAAACAGTACTATTCCCTATCTCCATTCCACTGGAATAACAGTACTATTCCCCATCGCCATTCCACTGGAATAACAGTACTATTCCCTATCTCCATTCCACTGAATAACAGTACAGTTCCCCATCTCCATTCCACTGAATAACAGTACTATTCTCCATCTCCTTTCCACTGAATAACAGTACTATTCCCCATCTCCATTCCACTGAATAACAGTACTATTCCCCATCTCCATTCCACTGAATAACAGTACTATTCCCCATCTCCATTCCACTGAATAACAGTACTATTCCACATCTCCATTCCACTGAATAACAGTACTATTCCCCATCTCCATTCCACTGAATCACAGTACTCTTCCCCATCTCCTTTCCACTGAATAACAGTACTATTCCCCATCTCCATTCCACTGGAATAACAGTACTATTCCCTATCTCCATTCCACTGGAATAACAGTACTAACCCTATCTCAATTCCACTGGAATAACAGTACTATTCCCCATCTCCAATCCACTGAATAACAGTACTCTTCCCTATCTCCATTCCACTGAATAACAGTACTATTCCCCATCTCCATTCCACTGAATAACAGTACTCTTCCCCATCTCCATTCCACTGATAAACCGTACTATTCCCTATCTCCATTCCACTGGAATAACAGTACAATTCCCCATCTCCATTCCACTGAATAACAGTACTATTCCCCATCTCCATTCCACTGAATAACAGTACTATTCCCCATCTCCATTCCACTGAATAACAGTACTATTCCCTCTCTCCATTCCACTGAATCACAGTACTATTCCCCATCTCCATTCCACTGAATAACAGTACTATTCCCCATCTCCATTCCACTGAATAACAGTACTCTTCCCCATCTCCATTCCACTGAATCACAGTACTATTCCCCATCGCCATTCCACTGGAATAACAGTACTATTCCCTATCTCCATTCCACTGAATAACAGTACAGTTCCCCATCTCCATTCCACTGAATAACAGTACTCTTCCCCATCGCCATTCCACTGGAATAACAGTACTATTCCCTATCTCCATTCCACTGAATAACAGTACAGTTCCCCATCTCCATTCCACTGAATAACAGTACTCTTCCCCATCTCCATTCCACTGAATCACAGTACTATTCCCCATCTCCATTCCACTGAATAACAGTACTCTTCCCTATCTCCATTCCACTGAATCACAGTACTATTCCCCATCTCCATTCCACTGAATAACAGTACTATTCCCCATCTCCATTCCACTGAATAACAGTACTCTTCCCCATCTCCATTCCACTGAATAACAGTACTATTCCCCATCTCCATTCCACTGAAAAACTGTACTATTGCCCATCTCCATTCCACTGAATAACAGTACTCTTCAACATCTCCATTCCACTGAATAACAGTACAAATTCCCTATCTCCATTCCACTGAATAACAGTACTCTTCCCCATCTCCATTCCACTGAATAACAGTACTATTCCCTATCTCCATTCCACTGAATAACAGTACTCTTCCCCATCTCATTTCCACTGAATAACAGTACTATTCCCCATCTCCATTCCACTGAATAACATTACTATTCCCCATCTCCTTTCCACTGAATAACATTACTATTCCCCATCTCCTTTCCACTGAATAACAGTACCATTCCCCATCTCCATTCCACTGAATAACAGTACTATTCCCTATCTCCATTCCACTGAATAACAGTACTAATCCCTATCTTCATTCTACTGGAATAACAGTACTATTCCCCATCTCCATTCAACTGAATAACAGTACTATTCCCTATCTCCATTCCACTGGAATAACAGTACAATTCCCCATCTCCATTCCACTGAATAACAGTACTATTCCCCATCTCCATTCCACTGAATAACAGTACTATTCCCCATCTCCATTCCCCTGAATAACAGTATTCCACCCCATCTCCATTCCACTGGAACAACAGTACTGTTTCCTATCTCCATTCCACTGAATAACAGTACTATTCCCTGTCTCCATTCCACTGAATAACAGTACTATTCCCCATCTCCATTCCACTGAATAACAGTATTCCACCCCATCTCCATTCCACTGAACAACAGTACTATTCCCTATCTCCATTCCACTGGAACAATAGTACTGTTTCCTACCTCCATTCCACTGAATAACAGAACTATTCCCTGTCTCCATTCCACTGAATAACAGTACTGTTCCCTATCTCCATTCCTCTGGAACAATAGTACTGTTTCCTATCTCCAATCCACTGAACAACAGTACTATTCCCTATCTCCGTTCCACTGGAAGAATAGTACTGTTTCCTATCTCCATTCCACTGAATAACAGTACAATTCACTATCTCTCTTCCACTGAATCACAGTACTATTCCCCATCTCCATTCCACTGAATAACAGTACTCTTCCCCATCGCCATTCCACTTGAATAACAGTACTATTCCCTATCTCCATTCCACTGAATAACAGTACAGTTCCCCATCTCCATTCCACTGAATAACAGTACTCTTCCCCATCTCCATTCCACTGAATCACAGTACTATTCCCCATCTCCATTCCACTGAATAACAGTACTCTTCCCTATCTCCATTCCACTGAATCACAGTACTATTCCCCATCTCCATTCCACTGAATAACAGTACTATTCCCCATCTCCATTCCACTGAATAACAGTACTCTTCCCCTTCTCCATTCCACTGAATAACAGTACTATTCCCCATCTCCATTCCACTGAAAAACTGTACTATTGCCCATCTCCATTCCACTGAATAACAGTACTCTTCCCCATCTCCATTCCACTGAATAACAGTACTATTCCCTATCTCCATTCCACTGAATAACAGTACTCTTCCCCATCTCCATTCCACTGAATAACAGTACTCTTCCCCATCTCCTTTCCACTGAATAACAGTACTATTCCCTATCTCCATTCCACTGAATAACATTACTATTCCCCATCTCCTTTCCACTGAATAACATTACTATTCCCCATCTCCTTTCCACTGAATAACAGTACCATTCCCCATCTCCATTCCACTGAATAACAGTACTATTCCCTATCTCCATTCCACTGAATAACAGTACTAATCCCTATCTTCATTCTACTGGAATAACAGTACTATTCCCCATCTCCATTCCACTGAATAACAGTACTATTCCCTATCTCCATTCCACTGGAATAACAGTACAATTCCCAATCTCCATTCCACTGAATAACAGTACTATTCCCCATCTCCATTCCACTGAAAAACAGTACTATTCCCCATCTCCATTCCCCTGAATAACAGTATTCCACCCCATCTCCATTCCACTGGAACAACAGTACTGTTTCCTATCTCCATTCCACTGAATAACAGTACTATTCCCTGTCTCCATTCCACTGAATAACAGTACTATTCCCCATCTCCATTCCACTGAATAACAGTATTCCACCCCATCTCCATTCCACTGAACAACAGTACTATTCCCTATCTCCATTCCACTGGAACAATAGTACTGTTACCTACCTCCATTCCACTGAATAACAGAACTATTCCCTGTCTCCATTCCACTGAATAACAGTACTGTTCCCTATCTCCATTCCTCTGGAACAATAGTACTGTTTCCTATCTCCAATCCACTGAACAACAGTACTATTCCCTATCTCCGTTCCACTGGAAGAATAGTACTGTTTCCTATCTCCATTCCACTGAATAACAGTACAATTCACTATCTCTCTTCCACTGAATCACAGTACTATTCCCCATCTCCATTCCACTGAATAACAGTACAATTCCCCATCTCCATTCCACTGAATAACAGTACTATTCCCCATCTCCATTCCACTGAATCACAGTACTCTTCCCCATCTCCTTTCCACTGAATAACAGTACTCTTCCCTCTCTCCATTCCACTGAATCACAGTACTCTTCCCCATCTCCTTTCCACTGAATAACATTACTATTCCCCATCTCCATTCCACTGAATCACAGTACTCTTCCCCATCTCCTTTCCACTGGAATAACAGTACTATTCCCCATCTCCATTCCACTGAATAACATTACTATTCCCCATCTCCATTCCACTGAATCACAGTACTCTTCCCCATCTCCTTTCCACTGGAATAACAGTACTATTCCCCATCTCCATTCCACTGAATAACATTACTATTCCCCATCTCCTTTCCACTGAATAACAGTACCATTCCCCATCTCCATTCCACTGAATAACAGTACTATTCCCTATCTCCATTCCACTGAATAACAGTACTAATCCCCATCTCCATTCCACTGAATAACAGTACTATTCCCTATCTCCATTCCACTGAATAACAGTACCAATCCCCATCTCCTTTCCACTGAATAACAGTACTAATCCCTATCTTCATTCCACTGAATAACAGTACTATTCCCCATCTCCATTCCACTGAATAACAGTACTATTCCCCATCTCCATTCCACTGAATAACAGTACTATTCCCCATCTCCATTCCACTGAATAACAGTACTCTTCCCTATCTCCATTCAACTGAATCACAGTACTATTCCCCATCTCCATTCCACTGAATCTCAGTACTCTTCCCCATCTCCTTTCCACTGAATAACAGTACTCTTCCCCATCTCCTTTCCACTGAATAACAGTACTATTCCCCATCTCCTTTCCACTGAATAACAGTACCATTCCCCATCTCCATTCCACTGAATAACAGTACTATTCCCTATCTCCATTCCACTGAAAAACAGTACCATTCCCCATCTCCATTCCACTGAATAACAGTACTCTTCCCCATCTCCATTCCACTGAATCACAGTACTATTCCCCATCTCCATTCCACTGAATAACAGTACTCTTCCCTATTCCATTCCACTGAATCACAGTACTATTCCCCATCTCCATTCCACTGAATAACAGTACTATTCCCCATCTCCATTCCACTGAATAACAGTACTCTTCCCCTTCTCCATTCCACTGAATAACAGTACTATTCCCCATCTCCATTCCACTGAAAAACTGTACTCTCCCATCTCCATTCCACTGAATAACAGTACTCTTCCCCATCTCCATTCCACTGAATAACAGTACTATTCCCTATCTCCATTCCACTGAATAACAGTACTCTTCCCCATCTCCATTCCACTGAATAACAGTACTCTTCCCCATCTCCTTTCCACTGAATAACAGTACTATTCCCTATCTCCATTCCACTGAATAACATTACTATTCCCCATCTCCTTTCCACTGAATAACATTACTATTCCCCATCTCCTTTCCACTGAATAACAGTACCATTCCCCATCTCCATTCCACTGAATAACAGTACTATTCCCTATCTCCATTCCACTGAATAACAGTACTAATCCCTATCTTCATTCTACTGAATAACAGTACTATTCCCCATCTCCATTCCACTGAATAACAGTACTATTCCCTATCTCCATTCCACTGAATAACAGTACAATTCCCAATCTCCATTCCACTGAATAACAGTACTATTCCCCATCTCCATTCCACTGAAAAACAGTAATTCATCTCCATTCCCTGAATAACAGTATTCCACCCCATCTCCATTCCACTGGAACAACAGTACTGTTTCCTATCTCCATTCCACTGAATAACAGTACTATTCCCTGTCTCCATTCCACTGAATAACAGTACTATTCCCCATCTCCATTCCACTGAATAACAGTATTCCACCCCATCTCCATTCCACTGAACAACAGTACTATTCCCTATCTCCATTCCACTGGAACAATAGTACTGTTACCTACCTCCATTCCACTGAATAACAGAACTATTCCCTGTCTCCATTCCACTGAATAACAGTACTGTTCCCTATCTCCATTCCTCTGGAACAATAGTACTGTTTCCTATCTCCAATCCACTGAACAACAGTACTATTCCCTATCTCCGTTCCACTGGAAGAATAGTACTGTTTCCTATCTCCATTCCACTGAATAACAGTACAATTCACTATCTCTCTTCCACTGAATCACAGTACTATTCCCCATCTCCATTCCACTGAATAACAGTACAATTCCCCATCTCCATTCCACTGAATAACAGTACTATTCCCCATCTCCATTCCACTGAATCACAGTACTCTTCCCCATCTCCTTTCCACTGAATAACAGTACTCTTCCTCTCTCCATTCCACTGAATCACAGTACTCTTCCCCATCTCCTTTCCACTGAATAACATTACTATTCCCCATCTCCATTCCACTGAATCACAGTACTCTTCCCCATCTCCTTTCCACTGGAATAACAGTACTATTCCCCATCTCCATTCCACTGAATAACATTACTATTCCCCATCTCCATTCCACTGAATCACAGTACTCTTCCCCATCTCCTTTCCACTGGAATAACAGTACTATTCCCCATCTCCATTCCACTGAATAACATTACTATTCCCCATCTCCTTTCCACTGAATAACAGTACCATTCCCCATCTCCATTCCACTGAATAACAGTACTATTCCCTATCTCCATTCCACTGAATAACAGTACTAATCCCCATCTCCATTCCACTGAATAACAGTACTATTCCCTATCTCCATTCCACTGAATAACAGTACCAATCCCCATCTCCTTTCCACTGAATAACAGTACTAATCCCTATCTTCATTCCACTGAATAACAGTACTATTCCCCATCTCCATTCCACTGAATAACAGTACTATTCCCCATCTCCATTCCACTGAATAACAGTACTATTCCCCATCTCCATTCCACTGAATAACAGTACTCTTCCCTATCTCCATTCAACTGAATCACAGTACTATTCCCCATCTCCATTCCACTGAATCTCAGTACTCTTCCCCATCTCCTTTCCACTGAATAACAGTACTCTTCCCCATCTCCTTTCCACTGAATAACAGTACTATTCCCCATCTCCTTTCCACTGAATAACAGTACCATTCCCCATCTCCATTCCACTGAATAACAGTACTATTCCCTATCTCCATTCCACTGAAAAACAGTACCATTCCCCATCTCCATTCCACTGAATAACAGTACAATTCCCCATCTCCATTCCACTGAATAACAGTACTCTTCCCTATCTCCATTCCACTGAATCACAGTACTATTCCCCATCTCCATTCCACTGAATAACAGTACTATTCCCCATCTCCATTCCACTGAATAACAGTACTCTTCCCCATCTCCTTTCCACTGAATAACAGTACTCTTCCCTCTCTCCATTCCACTGAATCACAGTACTCTTCCCCATCTCCTTTCCACTGGAATAACAGTACTATTCCCCATCTCCATTCCACTGAATAACATTACTATTCCCCATCTCCTTTCCACTGAATAACAGTACCATTCCCCATCTCCATTCCACTGAATAACAGTACTATTCCCTATCTCCATTCCACTGAATAACAGTACTAATCCCCATCTCCATTCCACTGAATAACAGTACTATTCCCTATCTCCATTCCACTGAATAACAGTACTAATCCCCATCTCCTTTCCACTGAATAACAGTACTAATCCCTATCTTCATTCCACTGAATAACAGTACTATTCCCCATCTCCATTCCACTGAATAACAGTACTATTCCCCATCTCCATTCCACTGAATAACAGTACTATTCCCCATCTCCATTCCACTGAATAACAGTACTCTTCCCTATCTCCATTCAACTGAATCACAGTACTATTCCCCATCTCCATTCCACTGAATCTCAGTACTCTTCCCCATCTCCTTTCCACTGAATAACAGTACTCTTCCCCATCTCCTTTCCACTGAATAACAGTACTATTCCCCATCTCCTTTCCACTGAATAACAGTACCATTCCCCATCTCCATTCCACTGAATAACAGTACTATTCCCTATCTCCATTCCACTGAAAAACAGTACCATTCCCCATCTCCATTCCACTGAATAACAGTACAATTCCCCATCTCCATTCCACTGAATAACAGTACTCTTCCCTATCTCCATTCCACTGAATCACAGTACTATTCCCCATCTCCATTCCACTGAATAACAGTACTATTCCCCATCTCCATTCCACTGAATAACAGTACTCTTCCCCATCTCCTTTCCACTGAATAACATTACTATTCCCCATCTCCTTTCCACTGAATAACAGTACCATTCCCCATCTCCATTCCACTGAATAACAGTACTATTCCCTATCTCCATTCCACTGAATAACAGTACTAATCCCTATCTTCATTCTACTGGAATAACAGTACTATTCCCCATCTCCATTCCACTGAATAACAGTACTATTCCCTATCTCCATTCCACTGGAATAACAGTACAATTCCCCATCTCCATTCCACTGAATAACAGTACTATTCCCCATCTCCATTCCCCTGAATAACAGTATTCCACCCCATCTCCATTCCACTGGAACAACAGTACTGTTTCCTATCTCCATTCCACTGAATAACAGTACTATTCCCTGTCTCCATTCCACTGAATAACAGTACTATTCCCCATCTCCATTCCACTGAATAACAGTATTCCACCCCATCTCCATTCCACTGAACAACAGTACTATTCCCTATCTCCATTCCACTGGAACAATAGTACTGTTTCCTACCTCCATTCCACTGAATAACAGAACTATTCCCTGTCTCCATTCCACTGAATAACAGTACTGTTTCCTATCTCCAATCCACTGAACAACAGTACTATTCCCTATCTCCGTTCCACTGGAAGAATAGTACTGTTTCCTATCTCCATTCCACTGAATAACAGTACAATTCACTATCTCTCTTCCACTGAATCACAGTACTATTCCCCATCTCCATTCCACTGAATAACAGTACTCTTCCCCATCGCCATTCCACTTGAATAACAGTACTATTCCCTATCTCCATTCCACTGAATAACAGTACAGTTCCCCATCTCCATTCCACTGAATAACAGTACTCTTCCCCATCTCCATTCCACTGAATCACAGTACTATTCCCCATCTCCATTCCACTGAATAACAGTACTCTTCCCTATCTCCATTCCACTGAATCACAGTACTATTCCCCATCTCCATTCCACTGAATAACAGTACTATTCCCCATCTCCATTCCACTGAATAACAGTACTCTTCCCCATCTCCATTCCACTGAATAACAGTACTATTCCCCATCTCCATTCCACTGAAAAACTGTACTATTGCCCATCTCCATTCCACTGAATAACAGTACTCTTCCCCATCTCCATTCCACTGAATAACAGTACTATTCCCTATCTCCATTCCACTGAATAACAGTACTCTTCCCCATCTCCATTCCACTGAATAACAGTACTATTCCCTATCTCCATTCCACTGAATAACAGTACTCTTCCCCATCTCCTTTCCACTGAATAACAGTACTATTCCCTATCTCCATTCCACTGAATAACATTACTATTCCCCATCTCCTTTCCACTGAATAACATTACTATTCCCCATCTCCTTTCCACTGAATAACAGTACCATTCCCCATCTCCATTCCACTGAATAACAGTACTATTCCCTATCTCCATTCCACTGAATAACAGTACTAATCCCTATCTTCATTCTACTGGAATAACAGTACTATTCCCCATCTCCATTCCACTGAATAACAGTACTATTCCCTATCTCCATTCCACTGGAATAACAGTACAATTCCCCATCTCCATTCCACTGAATAACAGTACTATTCCCCATCTCCATTCCACTGAAAAACAGTACTATTCCCCATCTCCATTCCCCTGAATAACAGTATTCCACCCCATCTCCATTCCACTGGAACAACAGTACTGTTTCCTATCTCCATTCCACTGAATAACAGTACTATTCCCTGTCTCCATTCCACTGAATAACAGTACTATTCCCCATCTCCATTCCACTGAATAACAGTATTCCACCCCATCTCCATTCCACTGAACAACAGTACTATTCCCTATCTCCATTCCACTGGAACAATAGTACTGTTACCTACCTCCATTCCACTGAATAACAGAACTATTCCCTGTCTCCATTCCACTGAATAACAGTACTGTTCCCTATCTCCATTCCTCTGGAACAATAGTACTGTTTCCTATCTCCAATCCACTGAACAACAGTACTATTCCCTATCTCCGTTCCACTGGAAGAATAGTACTGTTTCCTATCTCCATTCCACTGAATAACAGTACAATTCACTATCTCTCTTCCACTGAATCACAGTACTATTCCCCATCTCCATTCCACTGAATAACAGTACAATTCCCTATCTCCATTCCACTGGAACAATAGTACTGTTTCCTACCTCCATTCCACTGAATAACAGAACTATTCCCTGTCTCCATTCCACTGAATAACAGTACTGTTCCCTATCTCCATTCCTCTGGAACAATAGTACTGTTTCCTATCTCCAATCCACTGAACAACAGTACTATTCCCTATCTCCGTTCCACTGGAAGAATAGTACTGTTTCCTATCTCCATTCCACTGAATAACAGTACAATTCACTATCTCTCTTCCACTGAATCACAGTACTATTCCCCATCTCCATTCCACTGAATAACAGTACTCTTCCCCATCGCCATTCCACTTGAATAACAGTACTATTCCCTATCTCCATTCCACTGAATAACAGTACAGTTCCCCATCTCCATTCCACTGAATAACAGTACTCTTCCCCATCTCCATTCCACTGAATCACAGTACTATTCCCCATCTCCATTCCACTGAATAACAGTACTCTTCCCTATCTCCATTCCACTGAATCACAGTACTATTCCCCATCTCCATTCCACTGAATAACAGTACTATTCCCCATCTCCATTCCACTGAATAACAGTACTCTTCCCCATCTCCATTCCACTGAATAACAGTACTATTCCCCATCTCCATTCCACTGAAAAACTGTACTATTGCCCATCTCCATTCCACTGAATAACAGTACTCTTCCCCATCTCCATTCCACTGAATAACAGTACTATTCCCTATCTCCATTCCACTGAATAACAGTACTCTTCCCCATCTCCATTCCACTGAATAACAGTACTATTCCCTATCTCCATTCCACTGAATAACAGTACTCTTCCCCATCTCCTTTCCACTGAATAACAGTACTATTCCCTATCTCCATTCCACTGAATAACATTACTATTCCCCATCTCCTTTCCACTGAATAACATTACTATTCCCCATCTCCTTTCCACTGAATAACAGTACCATTCCCCATCTCCATTCCACTGAATAACAGTACTATTCCCTATCTCCATTCCACTGAATAACAGTACTAATCCCTATCTTCATTCTACTGGAATAACAGTACTATTCCCCATCTCCATTCCACTGAATAACAGTACTATTCCCTATCTCCATTCCACTGGAATAACAGTACAATTCCCCATCTCCATTCCACTGAATAACAGTACTATTCCCCATCTCCATTCCACTGAAAAACAGTACTATTCCCCATCTCCATTCCCTGAATAACAGTATTCCACCCCATCTCCATTCCACTGGAACAACAGTACTGTTTCCTATCTCCATTCCACTGAATAACAGTACTATTCCCTGTCTCCATTCCACTGAATAACAGTACTATTCCCCATCTCCATTCCACTGAATAACAGTATTCCACCCCATCTCCATTCCACTGAACAACAGTACTATTCCCTATCTCCATTCCACTGGAACAATAGTACTGTTACCTACCTCCATTCCACTGAATAACAGAACTATTCCCTGTCTCCATTCCACTGAATAACAGTACTGTTCCCTATCTCCATTCCTCTGGAACAATAGTACTGTTTCCTATCTCCAATCCACTGAACAACAGTACTATTCCCTATCTCCGTTCCACTGGAAGAATAGTACTGTTTCCTATCTCCATTCCACTGAATAACAGTACAATTCACTATCTCTCTTCCACTGAATCACAGTACTATTCCCCATCTCCATTCCACTGAATAACAGTACAATTCCCCATCTCCATTCCACTGAATAACAGTACTATTCCCCATCTCCATTCCACTGAATCACAGTACTCTTCCCCATCTCCTTTCCACTGAATAACAGTACTCTTCCCTCTCTCCATTCCACTGAATCACAGTACTCTTCCCCATCTCCTTTCCACTGAATAACATTACTATTCCCCATCTCCATTCCACTGAATCACAGTACTCTTCCCCATCTCCTTTCCACTGGAATAACAGTACTATTCCCCATCTCCATTCCACTGAATAACATTACTATTCCCCATCTCCATTCCACTGAATCACAGTACTCTTCCCCATCTCCTTTCCACTGGAATAACAGTACTATTCCCCATCTCCATTCCACTGAATAACATTACTATTCCCCATCTCCTTTCCACTGAATAACAGTACCATTCCCCATCTCCATTCCACTGAATAACAGTACTATTCCCTATCTCCATTCCACTGAATAACAGTACTAATCCCCATCTCCATTCCACTGAATAACAGTACTATTCCCTATCTCCATTCCACTGAATAACAGTACTAATCCCCATCTCCTTTCCACTGAATAACAGTACTAATCCCTATCTTCATTCCACTGAATAACAGTACTATTCCCCATCTCCATTCCACTGAATAACAGTACTATTCCCCATCTCCATTCCACTGAATAACAGTACTATTCCCCATCTCCATTCCACTGAATAACAGTACTCTTCCCTATCTCCATTCAACTGAATCACAGTACTATTCCCCATCTCCATTCCACTGAATCTCAGTACTCTTCCCCATCTCCTTTCCACTGAATAACAGTACTCTTCCCCATCTCCTTTCCACTGAATAACAGTACTATTCCCCATCTCCTTTCCACTGAATAACAGTACCATTCCCCATCTCCATTCCACTGAATAACAGTACTATTCCCTATCTCCATTCCACTGAATAACAGTACCATTCCCCATCTCCATTCCACTGAATAACAGTACAATTCCCCATCTCCATTCCACTGAATAACAGTACTATTCCCCATCTCCATTCCACTGAATAACAGTACTATTCCCCATCTCCATTCCACTGAATAACAGTATTCCACCCCATCTCCATTCCACTGGAACAACAGTACTATTCCCTATCTCCAATCCACTGAACAACAGTACTATTCAATATGTCCATTCCACTGGAATAACAGTACAATTCCCCATCTCCATTCCACTGAATAACAGTACTATTCCCTATCTCCATTCCACTGAATAACAGTACTCTTCCCCATCTCCTTTCCACTGAATAACAGTACTATTCCCCATCTCCATTCCACTGAAAAACATTACTATTCCCCATCTCCTTTCCACTGAATAACATTACTATTCCCCATCTCCTTTCCACTGAATAACAGTACCATTCCCCATCTCCATTCCACTGAATAACAGTACTATTCCCTATCTCCATTCCACTGAATAACAGTACTAATCCCTATCTTCATTCTACTGGAATAACAGTACTATTCCCCATCTCCATTCCACCGAATAACAGTACTATTCCCTATCTCCATTCCACTGGAATAACAGTACTATTCCCCATCTCCATTCCACTGAATAACAGTACTATTCCCCATCTCCATTCCCTGAATAACAGTATTCCACCCCATCTCCATTCCACTGGAACAACAGTACTGTTTCCTATCTCCATTCCACTGAATAACAGTACTATTCCCTGTCTCCATTCCACTGAATAACAGTACTATTCCCCATCTCCATTCCACTGAATAACAGTATTCCACCCCATCTCCATTCCACTGAACAACAGTACTATTCCCTATCTCCATTCCACTGGAACAATAGTACTGTTTCCTATCTCCAATCCACTGAACAACAGTAGTATTCCCTATCTCCGTTCCACTGGAAGAATAGTACTGTTTCCTATCTCCATTCCACTGAATAACAGTACAATTCACTATCTCTCTTCCACTGAATCACAGTACTATTCCCCATCTCCATTCCACTGAATAACAGTACAATTCCCCATCTCCATTCCACTGAATAACAGTACAATTCACTATCTCTCTTCCACTGAATCACAGTACTATTCCCCATCTCCATTCCACTGAATCACAGTACTATTCCCCATCTCCATTCCACTGAATCACAGTACTATTCCCCATCTCCATTCCACTGAATCACAGTACTCTTCCCCATCTCCATTCCACTGAATAACAGTACTATTCCCCATCTCCATTCCACTGAATAACAGTACTATTCCCCATCTCCATTCCACTGAATCACAGTACTCTTCCCCATCTCCTTTCCACTGAATAACAGTACTATTCCCCATCTCCATTCCACTGAATAACAGTACTATTCCCCATCTCATTTCCACTGAATAACATTACTATTCCCCACCTCCTTTTCACTGAATAACAGTGCTATTCCCCATCTCCATTCCACTGAATAACAGTACTATTCCCTATCTCCATTCCACTGAATAACAGTACTATTTCCCATCTCCATTCCACTGAATAACAGTACTATTCCCCATCTCCATACCATTGAATCACAGTACTATTCCCCATCTCTATTCCACTGAATCACAGTACTATTCCCCATCTCCATTCCACTGAATAACAGTCCTATTCCCCATCTCAATTCCACTGAATCACAGTACTCTTCCCCATCTCCTTTCCACTGGAATAACAGTACTATTCCCCATCTCCATTCCACTGAATAACATTACTATTCCCCATCTCCTTTCCACTGAATCACAGTACTCTTCCCTCTCTACATTCCACTGAATCACAGTACTCTTCCCCATCTCCTTTCCACTGAATAACAGTACTATTCCCCATCTCCATTCCACTGAATCACAGTACTCTTCCCCATCTCCTTTCCACTGGAATAACAGTACTATTCCCCATCTCCATTCCACTGAATAACATTACTATTCCCCATCTCCTTTCCACTGAATAACAGTACCATTCCCCATCTCCATTCCACTGAATAACAGTACTATTCCCTATCTCCATTCCACTGAATAACAGTACTAATCCCCATCTCCTTTCCAATGAATAACAGTACTAATCCCTATCTTCATTCCACTGAATAACAGTACTATTCCCCATCTCCATTCCACTGAATAACAGTACTATTCCCCATCTCCATTCCACTGAATAACAGTACTATTCCCCATCTCCATTCCACTGAATAACAGTACTCTTCCCTATCTCCATTCCACTGAATCACAGTACTATTCCCCATCTCCATTCCACTGAATCACAGTACTCTTCCCCATCTCCTTTCCACTGAATAACAGTACTCTTCCCCATCTCCTTTCCACTGAATAACAGTACTATTCCCCATCTCCTTTCCACTGAATAACAGTACCATTCCCCATCTCCATTCCACTGAATAACACTACTATTCCCTATCTCCATTCCACTGAATAACAGTACCATTCCCCATCTCCATTCCACTGAATAACAGTACAATTCCCCATCTCCATTCCACTGAATAACAGTACTATTCCCCATCTCCATTCCACTGAATAACAGTACTATTCCCCATCTCTATTCCACTGAATAACAATATTCCACCCCATCTCCATTCCACTGGAACAACAGTACTATTCCCTATCTCCAATCCACTGAACAACAGTACTATTCAATATGTCCATTCCACTGGAATAACAGTACAATTCCCCATCTCCATTCCACTGAATAACAGTACTATTCCCTATCTCCGTTCCACTGAATAACAGTACTATTCCCCATCTCCATTCCACTGAATCACAGTACTATTCCCCATCTCCATTCCACTGAATCACAGTACTCTTCCCCATCTCCTTTCCACTGAATAACAGTACTATTCCCCATCTCCATTCCACTGAATAACAGTACTATTCCCCATCTCCATTCCACTGAATCACAGTACTATTCCCCATCTCCATTCCACTGAATAACAGTATTCCACCCCATCTCCATTCCACTGGAACAACAGTACTATTCCCTATCTCCATTCCACTGAATAACAGTACTATTCCCTGTCTCCATTCCACTGAATAACAGTACTATTCCCTATCTCCATTCCACTGGAATAACAGTACAAATCCCCATCTCCATTCCCCTGAATAACAGTATTCCACCCCATCTCCATTCCACTGGAACAATAGTACTGTTTCCTATCTCCATTCCACTGAATAACAGTACTATTCCCTGTCTCCATTCCACTGAATAACAGTACTATTCCCCATCTCCATTCCACTGGAACAATAGTACTGTTTCCTATCTCCATTCCACTGAATAACAGTACTATTCCCCATCTCCATTCCTCTGGAACAATAGTACTGTTTCCTATCTCCAATCCACTGAACAACAGTACTATTCCCTATATCCGTTCCACTGGAACAATAGTACTGTTTCCTATCTCCATTCCACTGAATAACAGTACTATTTCCCATCTCCATTCCACTGAATAACAGTACTCTTCCGCATCTCCATTCCACTGGAATAACAGTACTGTTCCCTATCTCCATTCCACTGGAAACCGTTTTGATACCTATCTTTACTCCACTGGAAAAACAGGTTTGTTCCCTATCTCCATTCCACTGGAAAAACAGTTTTGTTCCCTATGTCTATTCCACTGGAAAAACAGTTTTGTTCCCTATGTCTATTCCACTGGAAAAACAGTTTTGTTCCCTATCTCCATTCCACTGGAAAAACAGTTTTGTTCCCTTTCTCCATTCCACTAGAAAAACAGTTTTGTTCCCTATCTCCATTCCACTCGAATAATTACCAAGTTATTCACATCAAACGGGCCTTGATCCTTCCACAGGCTGTTCTGAATATGGTCCAACCATTACTGCCAACACTCCTGTCAGCTAGTTGTAAGGCAACAGATTGTCTACCATGATATTGATGATTAACCCTTGATAGACTGGTGTTGTTTAGAGACTCTGATCTATCAAGAGCATCCTCTTACTCCTTCCTCTCTATCAGTCTGTCACTGTGAGAAGTGTTAGACTGTTGGTCGGTGTTAGTCCATAGTGATGGTGGCAAAATGGCCCCCCTTCATCACTTGCGCTCTCGCTTTGTCTCTCTCCAGAGAGATGTAACCCAGATTTCAAAATGAATTGCTGCCTATTTCCTCCCTCCCTCCCTCCCTCCCTCCCTCCCTCCCTCCCTCCCTCCCTCCCTCCCTCCCTGTCTCCCTCCCTGTCTCCCTCCCTGTCTCTCTCTCTGTCTCTCTCTGTGTCTCTCTCTCTGTCTCTCTCTGTGTCTCTCTCTCCTCTCTCTCTCTCTCCTATCCCATCTTCTTCTTGGTAAAAAAGAATCAATCTTAAAGAGAATTCCATCTCTCCATCTCTTCTCCCTCTTCACCCTGTGTGGGTTAACGTAACGGATACATAGCAGTCCACTCCTCCTCTTTCTTCTCTCGTTCTTTGAAAGCTTCAATCTCATCCCTTGTTACTTGCTCTTTTTTTGTAGGCAGCTCTTTTTCCCAGCTCTTCCTCCCAGCTCTTCCTCCCTGCCACCACTTGCCTTTCTCTCTCTCTTTCCTTCACTTTTCATTTTTGACGTGACCAGCGACAGGTTCAGAGCGATAGCAGGCTGCCTATCAAAGGAGGAGAGATAAAGAGAGGGGGAGAGGAAGAGGAGAAGCCTGCTCTTTGATCAAGTCTGTCAGCCCAAACAACCACAAATACAGGTAATGTCTCTCTCTTTCTCTTTGTTTCTCCCTCTCTCCTTCCACTTCTATCTCCATGCAGCTTTCCACTCTGTTCCATATTTGTTGAGGATATCCTTTTTTTCTTGAATTAGTTTGTTCTGTTTCTGTGTTCTTTCAGCCCTCCCTGTCTCTGGTATTCACCCATTGGATCGATTTCCTCCATCTTCCGGTGTGCCATAATCATTTCAACAGGTCCTGTTTGCTATGCTGTACGCTCTCGGCTTATTTACTTATTCATTCAATCTCTGTTGTGGTTTCATTCATCATTTAGCAGTTTGCTACCCCTTTTCTCTCAGTTAAATATTTCACATTGCTAGTTTTTCTTTCCTCACTTTTGACTCATATAGACTGTGCATGAGAATACATTCCAAACTTTTATGGAGAAATTAACACAATATCAAATCAAGACAAAGAGGAAGGAGACAAGGACAGAGAGGGTACCAGTTCTAATATTGGAGTAGGGGGGGAAGGGGGTGCAACAGGAGGTGCAGTTGACATGCGATAAGGGTGTTTGGTTGTCAGGGCAACCCAGGGTGTTTGGTTGTCAGGGGGATGTGGGAGGTTGCTGTTGGCATGGCGTGGCGATGAGGATAGATGGGGTGAGAGAGAGAAAGCGAGCGAGTATGAAGTGGGACATATGTGGGACACAGTGTGAATTTCACTAATCGTTCTGTGTCTCTGGGTCTCTGAGGAGAGCACTGTCTCAATGTGTGAATTAACCTCTCTCTTTTTTATACATTCCCTCTCTCTCTCTCTCTCTCTCTCTCTCTCTCTCTCTCTCTCTCTCTCTTTCTCTCTCTTAGGTCTCTCTCTCTCTTAGGTCTCTCTCTCTCTATTTTCCTCTTTCTCCCTTTCTCTCTCTCCCTCAATTTCTCTCCTTCCCCCTCTCTCTCTCTCTCTCTCTCTCTCTCTCTCTCTCTCTCTCTCTCTCTCTCTCTCTCTCTCTCTCTCTCTCTCTCTCTCTCTCTCTCTCTCTTTCTCTCTCTCTCCTCTGCTCATCCCTCTGTCCCCTGTCTGGGTCCTATCCACCCCTCTCATCTCCATCTGTCCTCTACCCTCCTCTCTCTCCCTCGTTCCCTGTCCCTCCTCTCTAACACTCAACTCTCTTTTTCTCCATCGTCCCATCCCTCCTCTCCATCACCTCTCCTTTCCCCTCTCCTCCCATCCCTCCAGGCAGCATGTCTACTCCCGTGTCCCCGTCCCCCTCCCTCTCACCCCTGACCCTGGCCTCCCCCGTGGCCACCCCTGGGGCCTCTCCCCTGCCCTCCCCCTTACCCCCTCCCAGGGTGCCAGTGTTCCAGAGGAAAGGGGCGCTGAAACACAAGAGGATCATCGAGGTCAAGGACCACCAGTTCACCGCTCGCTTCTTCAAACAGCCCACCTTCTGCAGCCACTGCACTGACTTCATCTGGTAAATACACACAGCGAAATACACACACACAGCGAAATACACACACACACACACACAGCGAAATACACACACAGCTCAATACACACTTAGGGAAATACACACACACAGCGAAATACACACACACAGCAAAATACACACACACAGCGAAATACACACACAGCGAAATACACACACACAGCGAAATACACACACACAGCGAAATACACACACACAGCGAAATGCACACACACACAGCGAAATACACACACACAGCGAAATGCACACACACAGCGAAATACACACACACACACACACAGCGAAATACACACACAGCTCAATACACACTTAGGGAAATACACAGACACAGCGAAATACACACACACAGCGAAATACACACACACAGCGAAATACACACACACACACACACACACAGCGAAATACACACACAGCTCAATACACACTTAGGGAAATACACACACACAGCGAAATACACACACACAGCAAAATACACACACACAGCGAAATACACACACACAGCGAAATGCACACACACACAGCGAAATACACACACACAGCGAAATGCACACACACAGCGAAATGCACACACACAGGGAAATGCACACACACAGGGAAATGCACACACACAGCGAAATGCACACACACAGCGAAATACACACTTAGGGAAATACACAGACACAGCGAAATACACACACACAGCGAAATACACACACACAGCGAAATACACACACACACACACACACACACAGCGAAATACACACACAGCTCAATACACACTTAGGGAAATACACAGACACAGCGAAATACACACACACAGCGAAATACACACACACAGCGAAATACACAC
Source organism: Oncorhynchus nerka (assembly GCF_034236695.1). Taxonomy (NCBI): domain Eukaryota; kingdom Metazoa; phylum Chordata; class Actinopteri; order Salmoniformes; family Salmonidae; genus Oncorhynchus; species Oncorhynchus nerka. The sequence goes on from NC_088398.1 coordinate 5,287,357, forward strand.
ACACACACACACACACACAGCGAAATACACACACAGCTCAATACACACTTAGGGAAATACACACACACAGCGAAATACACACACACAGCGAAATACACACACACAGCGAAATGCACACACACACAGCGAAATACACACACACAGCGAAATGCACACACACAGCGAAATGCACACACACAGGGAAATGCACACACACAGGGAAATGCACACACACAGCGAAATGCACACACACAGCGAAATACACACACTCAGCGAAATGCACACACACAGCGAAATGCACACACACAGCGAAATACACACACACAGCGAAATACACACACACAGCGAAATACACACTCACAGGGAAATACACAAACACAGCGAAATGCACACACACAGCGAAATACACACACACAGCGAAATACACACACACACACAGCGAAATACACACACACACACACAGCGAAATACACACACACACAGCGAAATACAAAAACACAGCGAAATACACACACACAGCGAAATACACACACACACACACAGCGAAATACACACACACAGCGAAATACACACACAGCAAAATACACACACACAGCGAAATACACACACACAGCGAAATACACACACACAGCGAAATGCACACACACAGCGAAATGCACACACACAGCGAAATACACACTCACAGGGAAATACACACACACACAGCGAAATACACACACACACAGCGAAATACACACACACACAGCGAAATACACACACACACACAGCGAAATACACACACACACACAGTGAAATACACACACACACACACAGCGAAATACACACACACAGCGAAATACACACACACAGACAGCGAAATACACACACACAGCTTAATACACACACAGCTTAATACACACCCATCTAAATACACACACAGCTAAATACACACAACAGAAAACATGCTTCACTAGTTCCCAGCTCGCCTCTGCAAACATCCAACAAAATGCAGCCCCTGCACAGCCTTCACCTGGTAATCCACACTCACGCACACACACACACATTATGAATCAGCAGAAACCCACACTTACAATCACATTATGAATCTGCAGAAACCCACACTTACACACACATTATGAATCTGCAGAAACCCACACTTACAATCACATTATGAATCTGCAGAAACCCACACTTACAATCACATTATGAATCTGCAGAAACCCACACTTACACACACATTATGAATCAACAGAAACCCACACTTACACACACACTATGAATCTGCAGAAACCCACACTTACACACACATTATGAATCTGCAGAAACCCACACTTACACACACATTATGAATATGCAGAAACCCACACTTACACACACATTATGAATCTGCAGAAACCCACACTTACAAACACATTATGAATCTGTAGAAATCCCACACTTACAATCACATTATGAATCAGCAGAAACCCACTCTATGAATCTGCAGAAACCCATACTTACACACACACTATGAATCAGCAGAGACCCACACTTACACACACACTATGAATCTGCAGAAACCCATACTTACACACACACTATGAATCTGCAGAAACCCATACTTACACACACATTATGAATCTGCAGAATCCCACACTTACAATCACATTATGAATCTGCAGAAACCCACACTTACACACACATTATGAATCAACAGAAACCCACACTTACACACACACTATGAATCTGCAGAAACCCACACTTACAATCACATTATGAATCTGCAGAAACCCACACTTACACACACATTATGAATCTGCTGAAACCCACACTTACAATCACAATATGAATCTGCAGAAACCCACACTTACACACACACACACCTTATGAATCTCCAGAAAACCACACTTACACACACATTGTGAATATGCAGAAACCCACACTTACACACATTATGAATCTGCAGAAACACACACTTACACACACATTATGAATCTGCAGAAACCCACACATACACACACATTATGAATCTGCAGAAACCCACACTTACACACACATTATGAATCAGCAGAAACCCACACTATGAATCTGCAGAAACCCATACTTACACACACATTATGAATCAGCAGAGACCCACGCTTACACACACATTATGAATCTGCAGAAACCCACACTTACACACACATTATGAATCTGCAGAAACCCACACTTACAAACACATTATGAATCTGCAGAAATCCCACACTTACAATCACATTATGAATCTGCAGAAACCCACACATACACACACACTATGAATCTGCAGAAACCCATACTTACACACACATCATGAATCTGCAGAAACCCACACTTACACACACATTATGAATCTGCAGAAACCCACACTTACAATCACATAATGAATCTGCAGAAACCCACACTTACAGACACATTATGAATCTGCTGAAACCCACACTTACAATCACAATATGAATCTGCAGAAACCCACACTTACACACACACACCTTATGAATCTCCAGAAAACCACACTTACACACACATTATGAATCTGCAGAAACCCACACTTACAATCACATTATGAATCTGCAGAAACCCACACTTACACACATACCTTATGAATCTGCAGAAACCCACACTTACACACACATTATGAACATGCAGAAACCCACACTTACACACATTATGAATCTGCAGAAACCAACACTTACACACACATTATGAATCAACAGAAACCCACACTTACACACACATTATGAATCTGCTGAAACCCACACTTACAATCACAATATGAATCTGCAGAAACCCACACTTACACACACACACCTTATGAATCTCCAGAAAACCACACTTACACACACATTATGAATCTGCAGAAACCCACACTTACAATCACATTATGAATCAACAGAAACCCACACTTACACACACACTATGAATCTGCAGAAACCCACACTTACACACACATTATGAATCTGCAGAAACCCACACTTACAAACACATTATGAATCTGCAGAAATCCCACACTTACAATCACATTATGAATCAGCAGAAACCCACACTATGAATCTGCAGAAACCCACACTTACACACACATTATGAATCTGCAGAAACCCACACTTACACACACATTATGAATCTGCAGAAACCCACACTTACACACACATTATGAATCTGCTGAAACCCACACTTACAATCACAATATGAATCTGCAGAAACCCACACTTACACACACACACCTTATGAATCTCCAGAAAACCACACTTACACACACATTATGAATCTGCAGAAACCCACACTTACAATCACATTATGAATCTGCAGAAACCCACACTTACACACATACCTTATGAATCTGCAGAAACCCACACTTACACACACATTATGAACATGCAGAAACCCACACTTACACACATTATGAATCTGCAGAAACCAACACTTACACACACATTATGAATCAACAGAAACCCACACTTACACACACACTATGAATCTGCAGAAACCCACACTTACACACACATTATGAATCTGCAGAAACCCACACTTACAAACACATTATGAATCTGCAGAAATCCCACACTTACAATCACATTATGAATCAGCAGAAACCCACACTATGAATCTGCAGAAACCCACACTTACACACACATTATGAATCTGCAGAAACCCACACTTACACACACATTATGAAACTGCAGAAACCCACACTTACACACACATTATGAATCTGCAGAAACCCACACTTACACACACATTATGAATCTGCAGAATCCCACACTTACAATCACATTATGAATCAACAGAAACCCACACTTACACACACATTATGAATCAACAGAAACCCACACTTACACACACACTATGAATCTGCAGAAACCCACACTTACACACACATTATGAATCTGCAGAAACCCACACTTACACACACATTATGAATCTGCAGAAACCCACACTTACAATCACATTATGAATCTGCAGAAACCCACACTTACAAACACATTATGAATCTGCAGAAACCCACACTATGAATCTGCAGAAACCCACACTTACACACACACTATGAATCTGCAGAAACCCATACCTACACACACATTATGAATCTGCAGAAACCCACACTTACACACACATTATGAATCTGCAGAAACCCACACTTACACACACATTATGAATCTGCAGAAACCCACACTTACACACACATTATGAATCTGCAGAAATCCCACACCTACACACACATTATGAATCTGCAGAAACCCACACTTACACACACATGAATCTGCAGAAACCCACACTTACACACACATTATGAATCTGCAGAAATCCCACACCTACACACACATTATGAATCTGCAGAAACCCACACTTACAATCACATTATGAATCTGCAGAAACCCACACTTACACACACATTATGAATCTGCAGAAACCCACACTTACACACACATTATGAATCTGCAGAAACCCACACTTACAATCACATTATGAATCTGCAGAAACCCACACTTACACACACATTATGAATCTGCAGAAACCCACACTTACACACACATTATGAATCTGCAGAAACCCACACTTACACACACATTATGAATCTGCAGAAACCCACACTTACACACACATTATGAATCTGCAGAAACCCACACTTACACACACATTGTGAATATGCAGAAACCCACACTTACACACACTATGAATCTGCAGAAACCCACACTTACAATCACATTGTGAATATGCAGAAACCCACACTTACACACATTATGAATCTGCAGATACCCACACTTACACACACATTGTGAATATGCAGAAACCCACACTTACACACATTATGAATCTGCAGAAACCCACACTTACACACACATTATGAATCAACAGAAACCCACACTTACACACACACTATGAATCTGCAGAAACCCACACTTACAATCACATTATGAATCTGCAGAAACCCACACTTACACACACATTATGAATCTGCTGAAATCCACACTTACAATCACAATATGAATCTGCAGAAACCCACACTTACACACACACACACCTTATGAATCTCCAGAAAACCACACTTACACACACATTGTGAATATGCAGAAACCCACACTTACACACATTATGAATCTGCAGAAACCCACACTTACACACACATTATGAATCTGCAGAAACCCACACATACACACACATTATGAATCTGCAGAAACCCACACATACACACACATTATGAATCTGCAGAAACCCACACTTACACACACATTATGAAACTGCAGAAACCCACACTTACACACACATTATGAATCTGCAGAAACCCACACTTACACACACATTATGAATCTGCAGAATCCCACACTTACAATCACATTATGAATCAACAGAAACCCACACTTACACACACATTATGAATCAACAGAAACCCACACTTACACACACACTATGAATCTGCAGAAACCCACACTTACACACACATTATGAATCTGCAGAAACCCACACTTACACACACATTATGAATCTGCAGAAACCCACACTTACAATCACATTATGAATCTGCAGAAACCCACACTTACAAACACATTATGAATCTGCAGAAACCCACACTATGAATCTGCAGAAACCCACACTTACACACACACTATGAATCTGCAGAAACCCATACCTACACACACATTATGAATCTGCAGAAACCCACACTTACACACACATTATGAATCTGCAGAAACCCACACTTACACACACATTATGAATCTGCAGAAACCCACACTTACACACACATTATGAATCTGCAGAAATCCCACACCTACACACACATTATGAATCTGCAGAAACCCACACTTACACACACATGAATCTGCAGAAACCCACACTTACACACACATTATGAATCTGCAGAAACCACACCTACACACACATTATGAATCTGCAGAAACCCACACTTACAATCACATTATGAATCTGCAGAAACCCACACTTACACACACATTATGAATCTGCAGAAACCCACACTTACACACACATTATGAATCTGCAGAAACCCACACTTACAATCACATTATGAATCTGCAGAAACCCACACTTACACACACATTATGAATCTGCAGAAACCCACACTTACACACACATTATGAATCTGCAGAAACCCACACTTACACACACATTATGAATCTGCAGAAACCCACACTTACACACACATTATGAATCTGCAGAAACCCACACTTACACACACATTGTGAATATGCAGAAACCCACACTTACACACACTATGAATCTGCAGAAACCCACACTTACAATCACATTGTGAATATGCAGAAACCCACACTTACACACATTATGAATCTGCAGATACCCACACTTACACACACATTGTGAATATGCAGAAACCCACACTTACACACATTATGAATCTGCAGAAACCCACACTTACACACACATTATGAATCAACAGAAACCCACACTTACACACACACTATGAATCTGCAGAAACCCACACTTACAATCACATTATGAATCTGCAGAAACCCACACTTACACACACATTATGAATCTGCTGAAATCCACACTTACAATCACAATATGAATCTGCAGAAACCCACACTTACACACACACACACCTTATGAATCTCCAGAAAACCACACTTACACACACATTGTGAATATGCAGAAACCCACACTTACACACATTATGAATCTGCAGAAACCCACACTTACACACACATTATGAATCTGCAGAAACCCACACATACACACACATTATGAATCTGCAGAAACCCACACTTACACACACATTATGAATCAGCAGAAACCCACACTATGAATCTGCAGAAACCCATACTTACACACACATTATGAATCAGCAGAGACCCACGCTTACACACACATTATGAATCTGCAGAAACCCACACTTACACACACATTATGAATCTGCAGAAACCCACACTTACAAACACATTATGAATCTGCAGAAATCCCACACTTACAATCACATTATGAATCTGCAGAAACCCACACATACACACACACTATGAATCTGCAGAAACCCATACTTACACACACATCATGAATCTGCAGAAACCCACACTTACACACACATTATGAATCTGCAGAAACCCACACTTACAATCACATAATGAATCTGCAGAAACCCACACTTACAGACACATTATGAATCTGCTGAAACCCACACTTACAATCACAATATGAATCTGCAGAAACCCACACTTACACACACACACCTTATGAATCTCCAGAAAACCACACTTACACACACATTATGAATCTGCAGAAACCCACACTTACAATCACATTATGAATCTGCAGAAACCCACACTTACACACATACCTTATGAATCTGCAGAAACCCACACTTACACACACATTATGAACATGCAGAAACCCACACTTACACACATTATGAATCTGCAGAAACCAACACTTACACACACATTATGAATCAACAGAAACCCACACTTACAATCACAATATGAATCTGCAGAAACCCACACTTACACACACACACCTTATGAATCTCCAGAAAACCACACTTACACACACATTATGAATCTGCAGAAACCCACACTTACAATCACATTATGAATCAACAGAAACCCACACTTACACACACACTATGAATCTGCAGAAACCCACACTTACACACACATTATGAATCTGCAGAAACCCACACTTACAAACACATTATGAATCTGCAGAAATCCCACACTTACAATCACATTATGAATCAGCAGAAACCCACACTATGAATCTGCAGAAACCCACACTTACACACACATTATGAATCTGCAGAAACCCACACTTACACACACATTATGAATCTGCAGAAACCCACACTTACACACACATTATGAATCTGCTGAAACCCACACTTACAATCACAATATGAATCTGCAGAAACCCACACTTACACACACACACCTTATGAATCTCCAGAAAACCACACTTACACACACATTATGAATCTGCAGAAACCCACACTTACAATCACATTATGAATCTGCAGAAACCCACACTTACACACATACCTTATGAATCTGCAGAAACCCACACTTACACACACATTATGAACATGCAGAAACCCACACTTACACACATTATGAATCTGCAGAAACCAACACTTACACACACATTATGAATCAACAGAAACCCACACTTACACACACACTATGAATCTGCAGAAACCCACACTTACACACACATTATGAATCTGCAGAAACCCACACTTACAAACACATTATGAATCTGCAGAAATCCCACACTTACAATGACATTATGAATCAGCAGAAACCCACACTATGAATCTGCAGAAACCCACACTTACACACACATTATGAATCTGCAGAAACCCACACTTACACACACATTATGAAACTGCAGAAACCCACACTTACACACACATTATGAATCTGCAGAAACCCACACTTACACACACATTATGAATCTGCAGAATCCCACACTTACAATCACATTATGAATCAACAGAAACCCACACTTACACACACATTATGAATCAACAGAAACCCACACTTACACACACACTATGAATCTGCAGAAACCCACACTTACACACACATTATGAATCTGCAGAAACCCACACTTACACATACATTATGAATCTGCAGAAACCCACACTTACAATCACATTATGAATATGCAGAAACCCACACTTACAAACACATTATGAATCTGCAGAAACCCACACTATGAATCTGCAGAAACCCACACTTACACACACACTATGAATCTGCAGAAACCCATACCTACACACACATTATGAATCTGCAGAAACCCACACTTACACACACATTATGAATCTGCAGAAACCCACACTTACACACACATTATGAATCTGCAGAAACCCACACTTACACACACATTATGAATCTGCAGAAATCCCTCACCTACACACACATTATGAATCTGCAGAAACCCACACTTACACACACATTATGAATCTGCAGAAACCCACACTTACACACACATTATGAATCTGCAGAAATCCCACACCTACACACACATTATGAATCTGCAGAAACCCACACTTACAATCACATTATGAATCTGCAGAAACCCACACTTACACACACATTATGAATCTGCAGAAACCCACACTTACACACACATTATGAATCTGCAGAAACCCACACTTACAATCACATTATGAATCTGCAGAAACCCACACTTACACACACATTATGAATCTGCAGAAACCCACACTTACACACACATTATGAATCTGCAGAAACCCACACTTACACACACATTATGAATCTGCAGAAACCCACACTTACACACACATTATGAATCTGCAGAAACCCACACTTACACACACATTGTGAATATGCAGAAACCCACACTTACACACACTATGAATCTGCAGAAACCCACACTTACAATCACATTGTGAATATGCAGAAACCCACACTTACACACATTATGAATCTGCAGATACCCACACTTACACACACATTGTGAATATGCAGAAACCCACACTTACACACATTATGAATCTGCAGATACCCATCCTTACACACACACCTTATGAATCTGCAGAAACCCACACTTACACACACATTATGAATCTGCAGATACCCATCCTTACACACACACCTTATGAATCTGCAGAAACCCACACTTACACACACATTATGAATCTGCAGAAACCCACACTTACAATCACATTATGAATCTGCAGAAACCCACACTTACACACACATTGTGAATATGCAGAAACCCACACTTACACACACATTATGAATCTGCAGAAACCCACACTTACACACACATTATGAATCTGCAGAAACCCACACTTACACACACACCTTATGAATCTGCAGAAACCCACACTTACACACACATTATGAATCTGCAGAAACCCACACTTACACACACATTATGAATCTGCAGAAACCCACACTTACACACACATTGTGAATATGCAGAAACCCACACTTACACACATTATGAATCTGCAGATACCCACACTTACACACACATTATGAATCTGCAGAAACCCACACTTACAATCACATTATGAATCTGCAGAAACCCACACTTACACACACACCTTATGAATCTGCAGAAACCCACACTTACACAAACATTATGAATCTGCAGAAACCCACACTTACAATCACATTATGAATCTGCAGATACCCACACTTACACACACATTATGAATCTGCAGAAACCCACACTTACAATCACATTATGAATCTGCAGAAACCCACACTTACACACACATTATGAATCTACAGAAACCCACACTTACACACACATTGTGAATATGCAGAAACCCATACTTACACACACATTGTGAATATGCAGAAACCCATACTTACACACACACTATGAATCTGCAGAAACCCACACTTACACACACATTGTGAATCTGCAGAAACCCACTCTTACAATCACATTATGAATCCGCAGAAACCCACAATTACAAACACTCCAGGTCTCAATAGTTCACTGGGCCCCTCTTCAAACTTCCCACTAACTCTAAAACTGCAGCCACAGCACCAACTTCAACTGGTAAAACACACACACACCACTAGACAGTACAGTGTGTGTACACAGACACAAAACACACAATAATACACGTTTTCATGCTCACACAGCCACCATACATGACCCAAGACTAGTTGGAAACCCAGTATCACCTACAGTAAGCTCATTCTGGCAGACACACATAAAGCAGGCCAGTGTAGAATCTGTGCGTGCACGTCTCTGTGCGTGGATGTGTGTGTGGACATATGGTGGAGAGGGTAGGCTGAGTGCAGGCCTCTCCTCTAGCCAACAGCCTCTGGGAAGTTTGCAGTACATTTCGGTGAATGACTGTCAAAGTTACAGTCTGATTATTTAACTAAGGAAAGATAGATATGGTAGATTTTGGTTTGGTCGTTTAAAAATACACATCACAAAAATACCATAGCACTCCAGACAGCAGTCTTCCACACGAGTTACAGGCATCTCTGCATCTCTCCCTGTGGAGATTCTACTGGTTTCCTACAATAGATATGATAAAAGAGATCAGTACTACACAGTTCCAATCACATCTTCTAGGGCTGTAAGGTATTGACAACAAACACCAGGGGATTGAAAGGAGACTTTCTATTGTCAACATTCTGCCTGCAGGGCCTTTGTCGAGACTTCACAGGGTCTCCTCTCCCTTCCCCTGGTACAGGAATAGATCGCTACACATTATCATATGACAGCCATGTATATGTGGTGAATGTATGGCCAAATAAATAGATATGTATCTTTATTTTGATTCAGAGGGGTTGGGTTAAATGAGGAAGACACATTTCAGTTGAATGCATTCAGTTGTACAACTGACTAGGTATCCCCCTTTCCCTTTCCTTACTTTCCAAATATAATAAGATTCTCCAGATAGATGCTTTTGGCTTGTCTTCTGTCCTGTCATCCTATGACCATCCGATGGTGCTGTTTGGCCTGTCTAATGTAGCTCTGCCTCTCTGGCACTCTCTGGTGGACAGTACAAAGAACTGTCATAGTACTGAACCACCCATAGTGGTTTACACTCCTCGTCTCCTCTCCTTCATCTGTGCTGATATGGAAACACTGCAGAGGTGAAACCAATATGGCGGATGTAATTTCCCCTCCTTCACTAGGTCACAAGTCTGTCACTGTCAGACAGTGCAGATGAAGGAGAGGAGAGGAGAGGAGAGGAGAGGAGAGGAGAGGAGAGGAGAGGAGAGGAGAGGAGAGGAGAGGAGAGGAGAGGAGAGGAGAGGAGAGGAGAGGAGAGGAGAGGAGAGGAGAGGAGAGGAGACTATTGAGATGAACCTGGGGGGTACTTCAGTGTGATCCTCAAGGGCCCTCTCTCTGTAGGGTGTTGTCCACTGGCTGAGTGGACTCTTTAGCCAATCAATGGCTTTAATTATTCAATTAAGATCTAAGGAGAGTAGTAGAAGACTGCAACTCTGGAGGAGGAGGAGGAGGAGGAGGAAGAGGGGGAGGAGGGGGGAGGAGGAGGAAGGGGAGAATGGGGGAGGAGGGAGTGACTGGGTGTTTGGTGTGTGTGTGAGAGGCAATATCCCCCCCCCCCCTAGTTGACCTGATCAGCACTGCAGTAAGTGTAGTATTCTATAGAGATGTCCTGCAGCTCAGACTCTCGCTGTATTTCTGCTGTTTTATTCCATAAAAGCTGTCACAAGGTCATGTATTTGCCACAACAACCCGTAATTCTGAGGGTTTCTGTTGACAAGGACGCATTTCGGCTTTATGGCCGTAATGCGTCCTTGTCGGCTGCTGTTATTTGATAAAACAAAAGAAGGAGCCATATCTATAAGTGCTATAGCCATCTTGATTTGTTAACATTGGATTATTCGTGGGTTACAGCACTGTACCAAATGATGCACCTCTTTCTGTTCAGGCTCATCTGCTCATCTTCCACTGAGCAGGCCAGTCCTTTCAGTTGTGTGGTTTGTAAGATCAGTGATGGTTTCTGTGTTGTGTTGTGGTTTGTTCCACACAGGGGAATTGGAAAGCAGGGATTTCAATGTCAAGGTAAGGATTATTGGATCATAAGTTATCATTAATCAGCCGATCGTTACCCTTTTTTTACAACACATTTTACAAATGCATTTGACCTTAACAGCAATTATAGGCCTTAACCCCTAAGAGCAAGTCAAGGCAATAGTATCATTGATGAAGGAATACTTTATTTTGTTATTGATTGATGCATTGTGTTTTTGACATTGAACCCCTAGTGAACCATCTTGATCACAATGACATTCAGCAGTTTGTTTTTGTTTTTTACAAGACTCGAACACACACATTTTCCACATTATTCTTGGAATCAGATGAGGTTGTTATAAGCAGGGATCAAATGGATTTGGATGTAGTAATGTGTTGATTGTCTTTCTGCTCTGTGTTTTGTGGCAGTGTGCAGTTTCTCTGTCCACAAGCGATGTCACGAGTATGTAACCTTCACCTGTCCTGGAGCCCCCACTGCTCCTACAGAAGTGAGTCAATCTTCCCCCTTCTCCCAGCTTTTACACTCACCTTCCATCCCTCCTCCCATATCCATCCCTCCTTCCTTCCTTCCATCCATCATTCCACACAGCCACACACACACACACACACACACACACACACACACCTGTCCCTCTGTCTGTCATTCCTCCACTCCGCTTTTACTGTCATTCATCCTTATATAGATCTTTACGTCTCTCCATCTATTCATCCCTCCACTCCACACTTCCCCTTTTCAGGCTACTCCCTCACTCCTCCCTTTCTCTCGCAAAGCCATCCAGAGAGAGGAAGAGAAAGAGAGAAAACAAAGAGGAGGAGTGAGGGATCCAGGTTGAGAGGGGGAGGAAGAGAGAGAGGAAGACTGAGAGACATGAGCAGAGGTAGAGAGGGTGAACAGATTGCTCCCTCTCTCTGTCTCTCTTTGGGATTTCAAAGAGATTTGTCTTTTTTCAGCTAAATAAACTGGATCAGAAATTAGGTCAAAGAGAAAGAGAGAGTGAGTGTGTGCAAAAAATGAGTGTGTGTGTGTATGTGTGTATGTGAGGGAGAACGATTGACAGGGTGGAATTGGGAGGAAGAGCTTGGCTCAGAAACTGCCTGATGGAGAGAGAGCGAGAGTTGGCAGAGAATGAAAGAGGTGGGGGGAGTTCTCAAAGTTAAGCTCAGAGGGTGTGAGATGGGGTTTGGGGAGTAGAGAGGATGAGGAGAGGAAGACAGACAGTTAGAGAGGAAGGGGATGTGGATGGGGAAGAAACTGATAAGCTGAAAAGCAGATAGAGATGATTCAGGCTTCCCCAGGAACACATTCCATTAACATATCGAACTCTCTTCCCAGCACAGAAATGTAATTGGTTGCCATGAATATACCACTCTCAATCTCTCCCTCGTTTCTCCCCGTTCCCCCCCGTTTATCACAACACATAAACATGAGGATGTTCCTCTCTCAATGACTACTCTCATGTCTGTCTGTCTGTCTGTCTGTCTGTCTGTCTGTCTGTCTGTCTGTCTGTCTGTCTGTCTGTCTGTCTGTCTGTCTGTCTGTCTGTCTGTCTGTCTGTCTGTCTCAATGACTTACTACTCTCATGTCTGTCTGTCTGTCTGTCTGTCTGTCTGTCTGTCTGTCTGTCTGTCTGTCTGTCTGTCTGTCTGTCTGTCTCAATGACTTACTACTCTCATGTCTGTCTGTCTGTCTGTCTGTCTGTCTGTCTGTCTGTCTGTCTGTCTGTCTGTCTGTCTGTCTGTCTGTCTGTCTGTCTGTCTGTCTCAATGACTTACTACTCTCATGTCTATCTGTCTGTCTGTCTCAATGACTTACTACTCTCATGTCTATCTGTTTGTCTGTCTCAATTACTTACTACTCTCATGTCTATCTGTTATCTGTCTGTCTGTCTCAATGACTTACTACTCTCATGTCTGTCTGTCTGTCTGTCTGTCTGTCTGTCTGTCTGTCTGTCTGTCTGTCTGTCTGTCTGTCTGTCTGTCTGTCTCAATGACTTACTACTCTCATGTCTGTCTGTCTGTCTGTCTGTCTGTCTGTCTGTCTGTCTGTCTGTCTCAATGACTTACTACTCTCATGTCTATCTGTCTGTCTGTCTCAATGACTTACTACTCTCATGTCTATCTGTTTGTCTGTCTCAATGACTTACTACTCTCATGTCTATCTGTTATCTGTCTGTCTGTCTCAATGACTTACTACTCTCATGTCTGTCTGTCTGTCTGTCTGTCTGTCTGTCTGTCTGTCTGTCTGTCTGTCTGTCTGTCTGTCTGTCTGTCTCAATGACTTACTACTCTCATGTCTATCTGTCTGTCTGTCTCAATGACTTACTACTCTCATGTCTATCTGTCTGTCTGTCTCAATGACTTACTACTCTCATGTCTATCTGTCTGTCTGTCTCAATGACTTACTACTCTCATGTCTATCTGTTTGTCTGTCTCAATGACTTACTACTCTCATGTCTATCTGTTATCTGTCTGTCTGTCTCAATGACTTACTACTCTCATGTCTGTCTGTCTGTCTGTCTGTCTGTCTGTCTGTCTGTCTGTCTGTCTGTCTGTCTGTCTCAATGACTTACTACTCTCATGTCTGTCTGTCTGTCTGTCTGTCTGTCTGTCTGTCTGTCTGTCTGTCTGTCTGTCTCAATGACTTACTACTCTCATGTCTATCTGTTATCTGTCTGTCTGTCTCAATGACTTACTACTCTCATGTCTATCTGTCTGTCTGTCTCAATGACTTACTACTCTCATGTCTATCTGTCTGTCTCAATGACTTACTACTCTCATGTCTATCTGTCTGTCTGTCTCAATGACTTACTACTCTCATGTCTATCTGTTTGTCTGTCTCAATGACTTACTACTCTCATGTCTATCTGTTATCTGTCTGTCTGTCTCAATGACTTACTACTCTCATGTCTGTCTGTCTGTCTCAAGGACTTACTACTCTCATGTCTGTCTGTCTGTCTGTCTGTCTGTCTGTCTCAATGACTTACTACTCTCATGTCTACCTGTCTGTCGGTCTCAATGACTTACTATTCTCATGTCTATCTGTTATCTGTCTGTCTCAATGACTTACTACTCTCATGTCTATCTGTCTGTCTCAATGACTTACTACTCTCATGTCTATCTGTTTGTCTGTCTCAATGACTTACTACTCTCTTGTCTATCTGTCTGTCTCAATGACTTACTACTCTCATGTCTATCTGTCTGTCTGTCTCAATGACTTACTACTCTCATGTCTATCTGTTTGTCTGTCTCAATGACTTACTACTCTCATGTCTGTCTGTCTGTCTCAATGACTTACTACTCTCATGTCTGTCTGCCTGCCTGCCTGTCTGTCTGTCTCAATGACTTACTACTCTCATGTCTGCCTGCCTGCCTGCCTGCCTGCCTGCCTGCCTGTCTGTCTCAATGACTTACTACTCTCATGTCTTTGTGTTTGTCTGTCTCAATGACTTACTACTGTCATGTCTGTCTGCCTGCCTGCCTGCCTGCCTGTCTGTCTCAATGACTTACTACTGTCATGTCTATCTGTCTGTCTGTCTCAATGACTTACTACTCTCATGTCTTTGTGTTTGTCTGTCTCAATGACTTACTACTCTCATGTCTATCTGTTTGTCTGTCTCAATGACTTACTACTCTCATGTCTGTCTGTCTGTCTCAATGACTTACTACTCTCATGTCTGTCTGCCTGCCTGCCTGTCTGTCTGTCTCAATGACTTACTACTCTCATGTCTGTCTGTCTGCCTGCCTGCCTGCCTGCCTGCCTGTCTGTCTCAATGACTTACTACTCTCATGTCTTTGTGTTTGTCTGTCTCAATGACTTACTACTGTCATGTCTGTCTGCCTGCCTGCCTGTCTGTCTCAATGACTTACTACTGTCATGTCTATCTGTCTGTCTGTCTCAATGACTTACTACTCTCATGTCTTTGTGTTTGTCTGTCTCAATGACTTACTACTCTCATGCCTGCCTGCCTGCCTGCCTGCCTGCCTGCCTGCCTGCCTGTCTGTCTGTCTGTCTGTCTCTTTCTCTCTCTCAGGACTTGAAGAGTAAACACAGATTTCGACCGCAGACCTACACTTCTCCAACGTTCTGTGATCACTGTGGTTCTCTGCTCTATGGCCTTATCCAACAGGGCATGAAATGCTCCTGTAAGTAACCAGACATTCTGTTTCAAGTTTTATTAGCCAAAATGCTGACTTGCAGGTTCCTTCTCGACATTGCAACAGCAATAAGACATAATAAAAGATAAGAATACCAACATAAAGTAAATGGCTCAGTAGAAGAGAATAAACATTTTAGCATAAGTATAATACAGGAAGGCACAAGTTATAGTCCAATATTTACATGTGTTCTGGGGACGGGGGGATTGGGGGGGAGTGTTTAAATTGTGCAGTATTTATCAATCATAATAAGAGCAGCAGTTGTGATGTGTGTGTAGCATGAATGTACAGTATATGTGTGTGAGTGGTTTCTTACCACGTGTTATTATCTGTGTGTGTGTGTGTGTGTGTGTGTGTGTGTGTGTGTGTGTGTGTGTGTGTGTGTGTGTGTGTGTGTGTGTGTGTGTCTATACTTGTGTGCATGTACTACAGGTTGTGAGATGAATGTCCACAAGCGTTGTGAGAGCCTGGTGCCCAGCCTGTGTGGTCAAGATCATACAGAGAAGAGAGGCAGGATCCACCTGACCGTCCGGGGAGAGAACGAGGACATCTTCATCACAGGTCACAACTAAGGGTTTAGAAGAGTTGTCCCTAACCACTGTTAGAGACAGGGGTTACATGTCTCTGTCACCCGGTGGTGTAAAGTACTAAGTAAAAATACTTTAAAGTTCTACTTAAGTCATTTTTTAGGCTATATATAATATTGACAACTTTTACTTCACTACATTCCTAAAGAAAATTGTGTACTATTTTTAGTCCATACATTTTCCCTGACAACCAAAGTATTCATTACATTTTGAACAGGACAGGAAAGTGGTCCAATTCATGCACTTATCAACAGAACACAAAACACTGGTCATCCCTACATCCCTACTGCCTCTGATCTGGTGGACTCATTAAACACACATGCTTCGTTTGTAAATGATGTCTAAATGTTGGAGTCTGCCCTGGCTATCCGTACAAATATATCCATATGAAAATGGTGCCATATGGTTTGCTTAATATTAGGAATTTGAAATTATTTAAACTTTTACTTTTGATACTTAAGTATATTTAAACCAAATACATTTAGACTTTTACTCAAGTAGTATTTTACTGGGTTACTTTTACTTTTACTTGAGTCATTTTCTATTAAAGTAGCTTTACTTTTACTCAAGTATGACAATTGGATACTTTTTCCACCACTGCTGTCGCTCTACCATTCGCACTGTCAGGTACTGACCACTAGGCGGAGTGGAGGAGCTGAATACAGGCACACACTCCCACAAGTCATGCTCTCTGTGGTGCATCGACAGATGCCAAATCTTAAATTGATCATCCTGTTGTAGCAGGCATTTTCATGCACAGAAGGAATTGCAAACTTCTAGTGTTTTCAAGTTTAAAAAGGATTCGAAAGTTTGTAATTTCAGACTTGATTTGCCCTAATACAATTTGTATCATCTCCTACAAAAAATGTACATTCATCATAATCCACATAATATTCACATTTCCTGTTGCTGCAGGATTATTTTCCTGCTGTGAGAAACTGGTTCAAATTAAGATATGGCATCTGTATGGCCATCTATGCTATCCATTATCTGACTCCTTCCCTCTGTCGCTCCACCCCCCTCTCTCCCCCCTCAGTGCGGGAGGCTCGTAACCTGATCCCCATGGACCCCAACGGTCTGTCTGACCCCTACGTGAAGCTCAAACTAATCCCTGACCCCAAGAGCCAGAGCAAACAGAAGACCAAGACTATCCGCTCCACACTCAACCCCGTCTGGAACGAGAGCTTCACCTTGTGAGTGTGTGTGTGTGTGTGTGTGTGCGTGTGCGTGCCTGTGTGTGTGTGCGTGTGCATGCCTGTGTGTGTGTGTGTTCATGCCTGTGCGTGCGTGTGTGTGCGTGTGTGTGTGTGTGCGTGCCTGTGTGTGCGTGCATGCCTGTGCGTGCCTGTGTGTGTGTGTGCATGCCTGTGCAAAACCTGTGTGTGTGTGTGTGCATGCCTGTGCGTGCCTGTGTGTGTGTGTGTGTGCGTGTTTGTGCGTGCCTGTGTGTGTGTGTGTGTGCGCGTGCCTGTGTGTGTGTGTGTGTGTGCGTGCGCGTAACTGTGTGTGTGTGTGTGTGTGTGTGTGTGTATGCCTGTGTGTGTGTGTGTGCATGCCTGTGTGTGTGTGTGTGCATGCCTGTGCATGCCTGTGCGTGTGTATGCCTGTGCATGCCTGTGTGTGTGTGTGTGTGTGTGTGTGTGTGTGTGTGTGTGTGTGTGTGTGTGTGTGTGTGTGTGTGTGTGTGTGTGTGTGTGTGTGTGTGTGTGTGCGCGTGTGTGTGTGTGTGCATGCCTGTGTGTGCGTGCCTGTGTGTGTGTGTGCATGCCTGTGCGTGCCTGTGTGTGTGTGAGCATGCCTGTGCGTGCCTGTGTGTGTGTGTGCATGCCTGTGCGTGCCTGTGTGTGTGTGTGCATGCCTGTGCGTGCCTGTGTGTGTGTGTGTGTGTGTGCGCGTGCCTGTGTGTGTGTGTGTGTGCGCGTGCCTGTGTGTGTATGCCTGTGTGTGTGTGTGTGTGTGTGCGTGCGTGTGTGTGCCTGTGTGCGTGTGTGTGTGTGCCTGTGTGTGTGTGTGTGCGTGTGTGTGTGTGTGTGTGTGTGTGTGTGTGTGTGTGTGTGTGTGTGTGTGTGTGTGTATGCCTGTGTGTGTGTGTGTATGCCTGTGTGTGTGTGTGTGTGTATGCCTGTGTGTGTGTGTGTGTGTGTGTGTGTATGCCTGTGTGTGTGTGTGTGTGTGTGTGTGCCTGTGTGTGCCTGTGTGTGCCTGTGTGTGCGTGTGTGTGTGCCTGTGTGCGTGTGCGTGTGCACGTGCACGCGTGCGTGCACCAGTAGTTCTGGGAACTCTGCACAGGGAACAAGCCCTAGGAGCTTTATGTCAGTGGACTGACATGGTCTTGAGGTGTGCAGATGACTGGAGGTCGGATACCTGGTCGGTAACCTCTTTCACTCCCACCTCTCTCCCCAGCTCGGTGCGTGGACGGCAGTGGGACCGTCGTCTGTCGGTGGAAGTGTGGGATTGGGATCGTACGTCTCGCAATGACTTCATGGGATCGCTGTCGTTCGGAGTGAGCGAGATATTCCGTCACTCAGTTAGCGGCTGGTTCAAACTGCTGGATCAGGATGAGGGAGAGTACTACAACATGCCTGTCCCTGACGAAAATGTAAGACATACTCTCATGCAGTGGATTATGGGTAGTGTAGTTAGAGTTATAGAATACATATATTATATATAACTATTGGTATATATCGGTATATTTAGACTCGGTGTATGACCGAGTCACCAGTGTGCAGGAGTGCTTCATTAAAATCCATACATTGCAGATTTGTGTGTGTGTGGATGTGTGTGACAGTTTTATTATAACTAAGCCCTCCCCCCCACCCCCTCCTCTCTTCAATAGGAGCCTAGTGGTCTAGATGCTATTCCCCCCTCCCTTCTCCCCCCCTCCCTGAGGCCTGCCCCTGTGTCTGTGTCTGTGTCTGTCCCCGTGTCTGTCCTGTCCCCCTCAGCCCCGTCAGTCCCCTGTCTGGCCACCCTACCTGCAGGACCGGTCAAGCCCAGGGTTTGCCTCCAGGACTTCAACTTCCTCATGGTGCTGGGAAAAGGCAGCTTCGGAAAGGTACTGAAACACACCTACACCTGCCTGTAGACACACTGTAATAAACATAACACACCTGCCTGTAGACACTGTAATAAACATAACACACCTGCCTGTAGACACACTGTAATAAACATAACACACCTATCTGTTGACACACTGTAATAAACATAACACACCTGCCTGTAGACACACTGTAATAAACATTACACACCCGCCTCTAGACACACTGTAATAAACATTACACACCTATCTGTTGACACACTGTAATAAACATAACACACCTGCCTGTAGACACACTGTAATAAACATAACACACCTATCTGTTGACACACTGTAATAAACATAACACACCTGCCTGTAGACACACTGTAATAAACATAACACACCTGCCTGTAGACACTGTAATAAACATAACACACCTGCCTGTAGACACACTGTAATAAACATAACACACCTGCCTGTAGACACACTGTAATAAACATAACACACCTGCCTGTAGACACACTGTAATAAACATAACACACCTGCCTGTAGACACACTGTAATAAACATAACACACCTGTCTGTTGACACACTGTAATAAACATAACACACCTGCCTGTAGACACACTGTAATAAACATAACACACCTGCCTGTAGACACACTGTAATAAACATAACACACCTGCCTGTAGACACTGTAATAAACATAACACACCTGCCTGTAGACACACACCTGTCTGTAGACACACTGTAATAAACATAACACACCTGCCTGTAGACACACTGTAATAAACATTACACACCCGCCTCTAGACACACTGTAATAAACATAACACACCTGCCTGTAGACACACTGTAATAAACATAACACACCTGCCTGTAGACACACTGTAATAAACATAACACACCTGCCTGTAGACACACTGTAATAAACATAACACACCTGTCTGTAGACACACTGTAATAAACATAACACACCTGCCTGTAGACACACTGTAATAAACATAACACACCTGCCTGTAGACACACTGTAATAAACATTACACACCCGCCTCTAGACACACTGTAATAAACATAACACACCTGCATAGACACACTGTAATAAACATAACACACCTGCCTGTAGACACACTGTAATAAACATAACACACCTGCCTGTAGACACACTGTAATAAACATAACACACCTGCCTGTAGACACACTGTAATAAACATAACACACCTGCCTGTAGACACACTGTAATAAACATAACACACCTGCCTGTAGACACACTGTAATAAACATTACACACCCGCCTCTAGACACACTGTAATAAACATTACACACCCGCCTCTAGACACACTGTAATAAACATAACACACCCGCCTCTAGACACACTGTAATAAACATAACACACCTGCCTGTAGACACACTGTAATAAACATAACACACCTGTCTGTTGACACACTGTAATAAACATAACACACCTGCCTGTAGACACACTGTAATAAACATAACACACCTGCACACTGTAATAAACATAACACACCTGACACACTGTAATAAACATAACACACCTGCCTGTAGACACACTGTAATAAACATAACACACCTGCCTGTAGACACACTGTAATAAACATAACACACCTGCCTGTAGACACACTGTAATAAACATAACACACCTGTCTGTAGACACACTGTAATAAACATAACACACCTGTCTGTAGACACACTGTAATAAACATAACACACCTGCCTGTTGACACACTGTAATAAACATAACACACCTGCTGTACACACTGTAATAAACATAA
Source organism: Oncorhynchus nerka (assembly GCF_034236695.1). Lineage (NCBI taxonomy): Eukaryota > Metazoa > Chordata > Actinopteri > Salmoniformes > Salmonidae > Oncorhynchus > Oncorhynchus nerka. Next base: position 5,309,340 of record NC_088398.1, read on the forward strand.
CACACCTGCCTGTAGACACACTGTAATAAACATAACACACCTGTCTGTAGACACACTGTAATAAACATAACACACCTGCCTGTAGACACACTGTAATAAACATAACACACCTGCCTGTTGACACACTGTAATAAACATAACACACCTGTCTGTAGACACACTGTAATAAACATAACACACCTGCCTGTTGACACACTGTAATAAACATAACACACCTGCCTGTTGACACACTGTAATAAACATAACACACCTGTCTGTTGACACACTGTAATAAACATAACACACCTGTCTGTTGACACACTGTAATAAACATAACACACCTGCCTGTAGACACACTGTAATAAACATAACACACCTGTCTGTAGACACACTGTAATAAACATAACACACCTGTCTGTTGACACACTGTAATAAACATAACTCTGTTGACACACTGTAATAAACATAACACACCTGCCTGTAGACACACTGTAATAACATAACACACCTGTCTGTAGACACACTGTAATAAACATAACACACCTGTCTGTTGACACACTGTACACACTGTAATAAACTGTAAAACATAACACCTGTCTGTAGACACACTGTAATAAACATAACACACCTGTCTGTTGACACACTGTAATAAACTGTAGACACACTGTAATAAACATAACACACCTGCCTGTAGACACACTGTAATAAACATAACACACCTGCCTGTAGACACACTGTAATAAACATAACACACCTGCCTGTTGACACACTGTAATAAACATAACACACCTGTCTGTAGACACACTGTAATAAACATAACACACCTGCCTGTAGACACACTGTAATAAACATAACACACCTGTCTGTTGACACACTGTAATAAACATAACACACCTGTCGTACACACTGTAATAAACACACACCTGCCTGTAATAAACATAACACACCTGCCTGTAGACACACTGTAATAAACATAACACACCTGCCTGTAGACACACTGTAATAAACATAACACACCTGCCTGTAGACACACTGTAATAAACATAACACACCTGTCTGTAGACACACTGTAATAAACATAACACACCTGTCTGTAGACACACTGTAATAAACATAACACACCTGTCTGTAGACACACTGTAATAAACATAACACACCTGCCTGTAGACACACTGTAATAAACATAACACCCCTGTCTGTTGACACACTGTAATAAACATAACACACCTGTCTGTAGACACTGTAATAAACATAACACACCTGTCTGTAGACACACTGTAATAAACATAACACACCTGTCTGTTGACACACTGTAATAAACATAACACACCTGTCTGTAGACACACTGTAATAAACATAACACACACACTGTAATAAACATAACACACCTGTCTGTTGACACACTGTAATAAACATAACACACCTGCCTGTAGACACACTGTAATAAACATAACACACCTGTGTAACACACTAATAAACATAACACACCTGTCTGTAGACACACTGTAATAAACATAACTCACCTGTCTGTTGACACACTGTAATAAACATAACACACCTGTCTGTTGACACACTGTAATAAACATAACACTGTGTAACACACTGTAATAAACATAACACACCTGCCTGTAGACACACTGTAATAAACATAACACACCTGTCTGTTGACACACTGTAATAAACATAACACACCTGTAGACACATGCCTGTAGACACACTGTAATAAACATAACACACCTGTCTGTAGACACACTGTAATAAACATAACACACCTGCCTGTAGACACACTGTAATACACATAACACACCTGTCTGTTGACACACTGTAATAAACATAACTCACCTGCCTGTAGACACATAATAAACATAACACACCTGCCTGTAGACACACTGTAATAAACATAACACACCTGTCTGTAGACACACTGTAATAAACATAACTCACCTGTCTGTTGACACACTGTAATAAACATAACACACCTGTCTGTAGACACACTGTAATAAACATAACACACCTGCCTGTAGACACACTGTAATAAACATAACACACCTGTCTGTAGACACACTGTAATAAACATAACACACCTGTCTGTAGACACACTGTAATAAACATAACACACCACACCTGCCTGTAGACACACTGTAATAAACATAACACACCTGTCTGTACACACTGTAATAAACATAACACACCTGCCTGTAGACACACTGTAATAAACATAACACACCTGTCTGTAGACACACTGTAATAAACATAACACACCTGTCTGTTGACACACTGTAATAAACATAACACACCTGCCTGTAGACACACTGTAATAAACATAACACACCTGTCTGTAGACACACTGTAATAAACATAACACACCTGTCTGTAATAAACATAACACACCTGACACACTGTAATAAACATAACACACCTGTCTGTTGACACACTGTAATAAACATAACACACCTGCCTGTAGACACACTGTAATAAACATAACACACCTGCCTGTAGACACACTGTAATAAACATAACACACCTGTCTGTTGACACACTGTAATAAACATAACACACCTGTCTGTAGACACACTGTAATAAACATAACACACCTGCCTGTAGACACACTGTAATAAACATAACACACCTGTCTGTTGACACACTGTAATAAACATAACACACCTGTCTGTAGACACACTGTAATAAACATAACACACCTGCCTGTAGACACACTGTAATAAACATAACACACCTGTCTGTAGACACACTGTAATAAACATAACACACCTGCCTGTAGACACACTGTAATAAACATAACACACCTGTCTGTTGACACACTGTAATAAACATAACACACCTGCCTGTAGACACACTGTAATAAACATAACACACCTGTCTGTAACACTGTAATAACATAACACACCTGCCTGTAGACACACTGTAATAAACATAACACACCTGTCTGTAGACACACTGTAATAAACATAACACACCTGTCTGTTGACACACTAATAAACATAACACACCTGTCTGTAGACACACTGTAATAAACATAACACACCTGTCTGTTGACACACTGTAATAAACATAACACACCTGCCTGTAGACACACTGTAATAAACATAATAAAGACATAATAAACATAACACACCTGTCTGTAGACACACTGTAATAAACATAACACACCTGTCTGTTGACACACTGTAATAAACATAACACACCTGTCTGTTGACACACTGTAATAAACATAACACACCTGCCTGTAGACACACTGTAATAAACATAACACACCTGTCTGTTGACACACTGTAATAAACATAACACACCTGCCTGTAGACACACTGTAATAAACATAACACACCTGTCTGTAACACACTGTAAAAACATAACACACCTGTCTGTTGACACACTGTAATAAACATAACACACCTGTAGACACACTGTAATAAACATAACACACCTGTCTGTAGACACACTGTAATAAACATAACACACCTGTCTGTTGACACACTGTAATAAACATAACACACCTGTCTGTAGACACACTGTAATAAACATAACACACCTGCCTGTAGACACACTGTAATAAACATAACACACCTGCCTGTAGACACACTGTAATAAACATAACACACCTGTCTGTTGACACACTGTAATAAACATAACACACCTGCCTGTAGACACACTGTAATAAACATAACACACCTGCCTGTATACACACTGTAATAAACATAACACACCTGCCTGTAGACACACTGTAATAAACATAACACACCTGTCTGTAGACACACACACCTGCCTGTAGACACACTGTAATAAACATAACACACCTGTCTGTTGACACACTGTAATAAACATAACACACCTGACACACTGTAATAAACATAACACACCTGTCTGTAGACACACTGTAATAAACATAACACACCTGTCTGTAGACACACTGTAATAAACATAACACACCTGCTGTAGACACACTGTAATAAACATAACACACCTGTCTGTAGACACACTGTAATAAACATAACACACCTGCCTGTAGACACACTGTAATAAACATAACACACCTGTCTGTAGACACACTGTAATAAACATAACACACCTGCCTGTAGACACACTGTAATAAACATAACACACCTGCCTGTAGACACACTGTAATAAACATAACACACCTGCCTGTAGACACACTGTAATAAACATAACACACCTGTCTGTTGACACACTGTAATAAACATAACACACCTGTCTGTAGACACACACACTGTAATAAACATAACACACCTGCCTGTAACACACCTGTCTGTAGACACACTGTAATAAACATAACACACCTGCCTGTAGACACACTGTAATAAACATAACACACCTGTCTGTTGACACACTGTAATAAACATAACACACCTGTCTGTTGACACACTGTAATAAACATAACACACCTGCCTGTAGACACACTGTAATAAACATAACACACCTGTCTGTTGACACACTGTAATAAACATAACACACCTGTAGACACACTGTAATAAACATAACACACCTGTCTGTAGACACACTGTAATAAACATAACACACCTGTCTGTTGACACACTGTAATAAACATAACACACCTGCCTGTAGACACACTGTAAAAACATAACACACCTGTCTGTAGACACACTGTAATAAACATAACACCCTGTCTGTAGACACACTGTAATAAACATAACACACCTGCCTGTAGACACACTGTAATAAACATAACACACCTGTCTGTAGACACACTGTAATAAACATAACACACCTGCCTGTAGACACACTGTAATAAACATAACACACCTGCCTGTAGACACACTGTAATAAACATAACACACCTGTCTGTAGACACACTGTAATAAACATAACACACCTGCCTGTAGACACACTGTAATAAACATAACACACCTGTCTGTAGACACACTGACACACTGTAATAAACATAACACACCTGTCTGTAGACACACTGTAATAAACATAACACACCTGCCTGTAGACACACTGTAATAAACATAACACACCTGTCTGTAGACACACTAAATAAACATAACACGCCTGCCTGTAACACACTGTAATAAACATAAGTGACACACTGTAATAAACATAACACACCTGCCTGTAGACACACTGTAATAAACATAACACACCTGTCTGTAGACACACTGTAATAAACATAACACACCTGTCTGTAGACACACTGTAATAAACATAACACACCTGTCTGTAGACACACTGTAATAAACATAACACACCTGTCTGTAGACACACTGTAATAAACATAACACACCTGCCTGTAGACACACTGTAATAAACATAACACACCTGTCTGTAGACACACTGTAATAAACATAACACACCTGTCTGTTGACACACTGTAATAAACATAACACACCTGTCTGTTGACACACTGTAATAAACATAACACACCTGTCTGTTGACACACTGTAATAAACATAACACACCTGTCTGTAGACACACTGTAATAAACATAACACACCTGTCTGTTGACACACAATAAACATAACACACCTGTCTGTTGACACACTGTAATAAACACACACCTGTAATAAAATAAACATAACACACCTGTCTGTAGACACACTGTAATAAACATAACACACCTGTCTGTAGACACACTGTAATAAACATAACACACCTGTCTGTAGACACACTGTAATAAACATAACACACCTGCCTGTAGACACACTGTAATAAACATGTCTGTAGACACACTGTAATAAACATAACACACCTAAACTGTAATAAACATAACACACCTGTCTGTTGACACACTGTAATAAACATAACACACCTGCCTGTAGACACACTGTAATAAACATAACACACCTGCCTGTAGACACACTGTAATAAACATAACACACCTGTCTGTTGACACACTGTAATAAACATAACACACCTGCCTGTAGACACACATAATAAACATAACACACCTGCCTGTAGACACACATAATAAACATAACACACCTGACACACTGTAATAAACATAACACACCTGCCTGTAGACACACTGTAATAAACATAACACACCTGCCTGTAGACACACTGTAATAAACATAACACACCTGTCTGTTGACACACTGTAATAAACATAACACACCTGTCTGTTGACACACTGTAATAAACATAACACACCTGCCTGTTGACACACTGTAATAAACATAACACACCTGTCTGTAACACACTGTAATAAACATAACACACCTGCCTGTAGACACACTGTAATAAACATAACACACCTGTCTGTTGACACACTGTAATAAACATAACACACCTGCCTGTACACACTGTAATAAACATAACTGTCTGTAGACACACTGTAATAAACATAACACACCTGCACTGTATACACACCTGCCTGTAATAAAAACATAACACACCTGTCTGTTGACACACTGTAATAAACATAACACACCTGTCTGTAGACACACTGTAATAAACATAACACACCTGTCTGTTGACACACTGTAATAAACATAACACACCTGCCTGTAGACACACTGTAATAAACATAACACACCCTTCTGTAGACACACTGTAATAAACATAACACACCTGTCTGTAGACACACTGTAATAAACATAACACACCTGTCTGTTGACACACTGTAATAAACATAACACACCTGTCTGTAGACACACTGTAATAAACATAACACACCTGTCTGTAGACACACTGTAATAAACATAACACACCTGTCTGTAGACACACTGTAATAAACATAACACACCTGTCTGTAAACACTAATAAACATAACACACCTGTCTGTAGACACACTGTAATAAACATAACACACCTGCCTGTAGACACACTGTAATAAACATAACACACCTGTCTGTAGACACACTGTAATAAACATAACACACCTGTCTGTTGACACACTGTAATAAACATAACACACCTGTCTGTAGACACACTGTAATAAACATAACACACCTGCCTGTAGACACACTGTAATAAACATAACACACCTGCCTGTAGACACACTGTAATAAACATAACACACCTGTCTGTTGACACACTGTAATAAACATAACACACCTGCCTGTAGACACACTGTAATAAACATAACACACCTGCCTGTATACACACTGTAATAAACATAACACACCTGCCTGTAGACACACTGTAATAAACATAACACACCTGTCTGTAGACACACTGTAATAAACATAACACACCTGTCTGTAGACACACTGTAATAAACATAACACACCTGCCTGTAGACACACTGTAATAAACATAACACACCTGCCTGTAGACACACTGTAATAAACACACACCTGTAATAAACATAACACACCTGTCTGTTGACACACTGTAATAAACATAACACACCTGTCTGTAGACACACTGTAATAAACATAACACACCTGCCTGTAGACACACTGTAATAAACATAACACACCTGTCTGTAGACACACTGTAATAAACATAACACACCTGCCTAGACACACTGTAATAAACATAACACACCTGTCTGTTGACACACTGTAATAAACATAACACACCTGTCTGTAGACACACTGTAATAAACATAACACACCTGCCTGTAGACACACTGTAATAAACATAACACACCTGCCTGTAGACACACTGTAATAAACATAACACACCTGTCTGTACACACTGAATAAACATAACACACCTGTCTGTAACAAACTGTATAAACACACCCTGTCTGTTGACACACTGTAATAAACATAACACACCTGCCTGTAGACACACTGTAATAAACATAACACACCTGTCTGTAGACACACTGTAATAAACATAACACACCTGCCTGTAGACACACTGTAATAAACATAACACACCTGTCTGTTGACACACTGTAATAAACATAACACACCTGTCTGTTGACACACTGTAATAAACATAACACACCTGCCTGTAGACACACTGTAATAAACATAACACACCTGTCTGTTGACACACTGTAATAAACATAACACACCTGTCTGTAGACACACTGTAATAAACATAACACACCTGTCTGTAGACACACTGTAATAAACATAACACACCTGTCTGTTGACACACTGTAATAAACATAACACACCTGCCTGTAGACACACTGTAATAAACATAACACACCTGACACACTGTAATAAACATAACACACCTGTACACACTAAAAACATAACACACCTGCCTGTAGACACACTGTAATAAACATAACACACCTGCCTGTAGACACACTGTAATAAAACACATAACACACCTAACTCACCTGCCTGTAGACACACTGTAATAAACATAACACACCTGCCTGTAGACACACTGTAATAAACATAACACACCTGTCTGTTGACACACTGTAATAAACATAACACACCTGCCTGTAGACACACTGTAATAAACATAACACACCTGCACACACTGTAATAAACATAACACACCTGTCTGTACACACTGTAATAAACATAACACACCTGTCTGTAGACACACTGTAATAAACATAACACACCTGTCTGTTGACACACTGTAATAAACATAACACACCTGTCTGTTGACACACTGTAATAAACATAACACACCTGTCTGTAGACACACTGTAATAAACATAACACACCTGCCTGTAGACACACTGTAATAAACATAACACACCTGTCTGTAGACACACTAATAAACATAACACACCTGTCTGTAGACACACTGTAATAAACATAACACACCTGTCTGTTGACACACTGTAATAAACATAACACACCTGCCTGTAGACACACATAATCAACATAACACACCTACCTGTAGACACACTGTAATAAACATAACACACCTGTCTGTAGACACACTGTAATAAACATAACACACCTGTCTGTTGACACACTGTAATAAACATAACACACCTGTCTGTAGACACACTGTAATAAACATAACACCTGCCTGTAGACACACTGTAATAAACATAACACACCTGTCTGTAGACACACTGACACACTGTAATAAACATAACACACCTGTCTGTAGACACACTGTAATAAACATAACACACCTGCCTGTATACACACTGTAATAAACATAACACACCTGCCTGTAGACACACTGTAATAAACATAACACACCTGCCTGTAGACACACTGTAATAAACATAACACACCTGTCTGTTGACACACTGTAATAAACATAACACTGTAATAAACATAAACATAACACACCTGCCTGTAGACACACTGTAATAAACATAACACACCTGTCTGTAGACACACTGTAATAAACATAACACACTGTAATAAACATAACATAACACACCTGTCTGTAGACACACTGTAATAAACATAACACACCTGTCTGTTGACACACTGTAATAAACATAACACACCTGTCTGTAGACACACTGTAATAAACATAACACACCTGTCTGTAGACACACTGTAATAAACATAACACACCTGTCTGTTGACACACTGTAATAAACATAACACACCTGTCTGTTGACACACTGTAATAAACATAACACACCTGTCTGTAGACACACTGTAATAAACATAACACACCTGTCTGTAGACACACTGTAATAAACATAACACACCTGTCTGTAGACACACTGTAATAAACATAACACACCTGTCTGTTGACACACTGTAATAAACATAACACACCGCCTGTAGACACACTGTAATAAACATAACACACCTGTCTGTAGACACACTGTAATACACAACTGTAATAAACACTAACACACCTGTCTGTTGACACACTGTAATAAACATAACACACCTGCCTGTAGACACACTGTAATAAACATAACACACCTGTCTGTAGACACACTGTAATAAACATAACACACCTGTCTGTTGACACACTGTAATAAACATAACACACCTGTCTGTTGACACACTGTAATAAACATAACACACCTGCCTGTAGACACACATAACAACCTGTCTGTTGAAACAATAAACATAACACACCTGCCTGTAGACACACTGTAATAAACATAACACACCTGTCTGTAGACACACTGTAATAAACATAACACACCTGTCTGTTGACACACTGTAATAAACATAACACACCTGCCTGTAGACACACTGTAATAAACATAACACACCTGTAGACACTGTAATAAACATAACACACCTGACACACTGTAATAAACATAACAACCTGTCTGTACACCTGTCTGTGTAGACACACTGTAATAAACATAACACACCTGCCTGTAGACACACTGTAATAAACATAACACACCTGTCTGTAATAAACACACACCTGTCTGTTGAACACTGTAAAAACATAACACACCTGCCTGTAACACACCACACCTGCCTGTAGACACACTGTAATAAACATAACACACCTGTCTGTAGACACACTGTAATAAACATAACACACCTGTCTGTTGACACACTGTAATAAACATAACACACCTGTCTGTTGACACACTGTAATAAACATAACACACCTGCCTGTAGACACACTGTAATAAACATAACACACCTGTCTGTAACACACTGTAATAAACATAACACACCTGCCTGTAGACACACTGTAATAAACATAACACACCTGTCTGTAGACACACTGTAATAAACATAACACACCTGTCTGTAGACACTGTAATAGACACACTGTAATAAACATAACACACCTGCCTGTAGACACACTAATAAACATAACACACCTGCCTGTAACACTAATAAACATAACACACCTGTCTGTAGACACACTGTAATAAACATAACACACCTGTCTGTTGACACACTGTAATAAACATAATAAACATAAACATAACACCTGCCTGTAGACACACTGTAATAAACATAACACACCTGCCTGTAGACACACTGTAATAAACATAACACACCTGTCTGTTGACACACTGTAATAAACATAACACACCTGCCTGTAGACACATAATAAACATAACACACCTGCCTGTAGACACATAATAAACATAACACACCTGCCTGTAGACACACTGTAATAAACATAACACACCTGCCTGTAGACACACTGTAATAAACATAACACACCTGTCTGTTGACACACTGTAATAAACATAACACACCTGACACACTGTAATAAACATAACACACCTGCCTGTAGACACACTGTAATAAACATAACACACCTGACACACTGTAATAAACATAACACACCTGTCTGTAGACACACTGTAATAAACATAACACACCTGTCTGTTGACACACTGTAATAAACATAACACACCTGTCTGTAGACACACTGTAATAAACATAACACACCTGCCTGTAGACACACTGTAATAAACATAACACACCTGTCTGTAGACACACTAATAAACATAACACACCTGTCTGTTGACACACTTTAATAAACATAACACACCTGCCTGTTGACACACTGTAATAAACATAACACACCCTTCTGTAGACACACTGTAATAAACATAACACACTGTAATAAACATAACACACATGTCTGTTGACACACTGTAATAAACATAACACACCTGCCTGTAGACACACTGTAATAAACATAACACACCTGCCTGTAGACACACTGTAATAAACATAACACACCTGTCTGTTGACACACTGTAATAAACATAACACACCTGTCTGTAGACACACTGTAATAAACATAACACACCTGTCTGTAGACACACTGTAATAAACATAACACACCTGCCTGTAGACACACTGTAATAAACATAACACACCTGCCTGTAGACACACTGTAATAAACATAACACACCTGTCTGTTGACACACTGTAATAAACATAACACACCTGTCTGTTGACACACTGTAATAAACATAACACACCTGTCTGTTGACACACTGTAATAAACATAACACACCTGCCTGTAGACACACTGTAATAAACATAACACACCTGTCTGTAGACACACTGTAATAAACATAACACACCTGTCTGTAGACACACTGTAATAAACATAACACACCTGTCTGTAACACTGTAATAAACATAACACACCTGTCTGTTGACACACTGTAATAAACATAACACACCTGTCTGTTGACACACTGTAATAAACATAACACACCTAAACATAACCTGTAGACACACTGTAATAAACATAACACACCTGTCTGTTGACACACTGTAATAAACATAACACACCTGCCTGTAGACACACTGTAATAAACATAACACACCTGTCTGTAGACACACTGTAATAAACATAACACACCTGTCTGTTGACACACTGTAATAAACATAACACACCTGTCTGTTGACACACTGTAATAAACATAACTCACCTGCCTGTAGACACATAATAAACATAACACACCTGCCTGTAGACACACTGTAATAAACATAACACACCTGTCTGTAGACACATAACACACCTGTCTGTTGAATAAAAACATAACACACCTGCCTGTAGACACACTGTAATAAACATAACACACCTGTCTGTAGACACACTGACACACTGTAATAAAAACATAACACACCTGTCTGTAGACACACTGTAATAAACATAACACACCTGCCTGTAGACACACTGTAATAAACATAACACACCTGTCTGTAGACACACTGTAATAAACATAACACACCTGTCTGTAGACACACTGTAATAAACATAACACACCTGTCTGTAGACACACTGTAATAAACATAACACACCTGCCTGTAGACACACTGTAATAAACATAACACACCTGCCTGTAGACACACTGTAATAAACATAACACACCTGTCTGTAGACACACTGTAATAAACATAACACACCTGTCTGTTGACACACTGTAATAAACATAACACCTGTCTGTTGACACACTGTAATAAACATAACACACCTGCCTGTAGACACACTGTAATAAACATAACACACCTGTCTGTAGACACACTGTAATAAACATAACACACCTGTAATAAACTGTCTGACACACTGTAATAAACATAACACACCTGCCTGTAGACACACTGTAATAAACATAACACACCTGTCTGTTGACACACTGTAATAAACATAACACACCTGTCTGTAGACACACTGTAATAAACATAACACACCTGTCTGTAGACACACTGTAATAAACATAACACACCTGCCTGTAGACACACTGTAATAAACATAACACACCTGTCTGTAGACACACTGTAATAAACATAACACACCTGTCTGTAGACACACTGTAATAAACATAACACACCTGCCTGTAGACACACTGTAATAAACATAACACACCTGTCTGTAGACACACTGTAATAAACATAACACACCTGCCTGTAGACACACTGTAATAAACATAACACACCTGTCTGTAGACACACTGTAATAAACATAACACACCTGTCTGTAGACACACTGTAATAAACATAACACACCTGTCTGTTGACACACTGTAATAAACATAACACACCTGTCTGTAGACACACTGTAATAAACATAACACACCTGCCTGTACACACTGACACATAACTGTACACTAAATAAACATAACACACCTGTCTGTAGACACACTGTAATAAACATAACACACCTGCCTGTAGACACACTGTAATAAACATAACACACCTGTCTGTTGACACACTGTAATAAACATAACACACCTGCCTGTAGACACACTGTAATAAACATAACACACCTGTCTGTTGACACACTGTAATAAACATAACACACCTGCCTGTAGACACACTGTAATACACATAACTCAAACACACTAACACACCTGCCTGTAGACACACTGTAATAAACATAACACACCTGCCTGTAGACACACTGTAATAAACATAACACACCTGTCTGTTGACACACTGTAATAAACATAACACACCTGTCTGTAGACACACTGTAATAAACATAACACACCTGTCTGTTGACACACTGTAATAAACATAACACACCTGCCTGTAGACACACTGTAATAAACATAACACACCTGTCTGTAGACACACTGTAATAAACATAACACACCTGTCTGTTGACACACTGTAATAAACATAACACACCTGTCTGTTGACACACTGTAATAAACATAACACACCTGTCTGTAGACACACTGTAATAAACATAACACACCTGCCTGTAGACACACTGTAATAAACATAACACACCTGTCTGTTGACACACTGTAATAAACATAACACACCTGTCTGTAGACACACTGTAATAAACATAACACACCTGCCTGTAGACACACTGTAATAAACATAACACACCTGCCTGTAGACACACTGTAATAAACATAACACACCTGTCTGTTGACACACTGTAATAAACATAACACACCTGTCTGTAGACACACTGTAATAAACATAACACACCTGTCTGTAGACACACTGTAATAAACATAACACACCTGCCTGTAGACACACTGTAATAAACATAACACACCTGTCTGTAGACACACTGTAATAAACATAACACACCTGCCTGTAGACACACTGTAATAAACATAACACACCTGCTGTAGACAAACATAACACACCTGTCTGTGGACACACTGTAATAAACATAACACACCTGTCTGTAGACACAATGTAATAAACATAACACACCCTTCTGTAGACACACTGTAATAAACATAACACACCCTTCTGTAGACACACTGTAATAAACATAACACACCTGTCTGTTGACACACTGTAATAAACATAACACACCTGTCTGTTGACACACTGTAATAAACATAACACACCTGCCTGTAGACACACTGTAATAAACATAACACACCTGTCTGTTGACACACTGTAATAAACATAACACACCTGCCTGTAGACACACTGTAATAAACATAACACACCTGTCTGTAGACACACTGTAATAAACATAACACACCTGTCTGTTGACACACTGTAATAAACATAACACACCTGCCTGTAGACACACTGTAATAAACATAACACACCTGTCTGTAGACACACTGTAATAAACATAACTCACCTGTCTGTTGACACACTGTAATAAACATAACACACCTGTCTGTAGACACACTGTAATAAACATAACTCACCTGCCTGTAGACACACTGTAATAAACATAACACACCTGCCTGTAGACACACTGTAATAAACACAACACACCTGTCTGTTGACACACTGTAATAAACATAACACACCTGCCTGTAGACACATACTAAACATAACACACCTGCCTGTATACACACTGTAATAAACATAACACACCTGCCTGTAGACACACTGTAATAAACATAACACACCTGCCTGTAGACACACTGTAATAAACATAACACACCTGTCTGTAGACACACTGTAATAAACATAACACACCTGTCTGTTGACACACTGTAATAAACATAACACACCTGCCTGTAGACACACTGTAATAAACATAACACACCTGTCTGTAGACACACTGTAATAAACATAACACACCTGCCTGTAGACACACTGTAATAAACATAACACACCTGTCTGTTGACACACTGTAATAAACATAACACACCTGCCTGTAGACACACTGTAATAAACATAACACACCTGTCTGTAGACACACTGTAATAAACATAACACACCTGTCTGTTGACACACTGTAATAAACATAACACACCTGCCTGTAGACACACTGTAATAAACATAACACACCTGTCTGTTGACACACTGTAATAAACATAACATACCTGCCTGTAGACACACTGTAATACACATAACACACCTGCCTGTAGACACACATAACACACCTGTCTGTAGACACACTGTAATAAACATAACACACCTGTCTGTAGACACACTGTAATAAACATAACACACCTGTCTGTAGACACACTGTAATAAACATAACACACCTGTCTGTAGACACACTGTAATAAACATAACACACCTGACACACTGTAATAAACATAACACACCTGTCTGTTGACACACTGTAATAAACATAACACACCTGTCTGTAGACACACTAATAAACATAACACACCTGCCTGTAGACACACTAAAAACATAACACACCTGTAATAAACTGTAGACACACTGTAATAAACATAACACACCTGTCTGTTGACACACTGTAATAAACATAACACACCTGCCTGTAGACACACTGTAATAAACATAACACACCTGCCTGTAGACACACTGTAATAAACATAACACACCTGTCTGTAGACACACACATAACACACCTGTAATAAACATAACATAACACCTGTCTGTAGACACACTGTAATAAACATAACACACCTGTCTGTAGACACACTGTAATAAACATAACACACCTGTCTGTAGACACACTGTAATAAACATAACACACCTGTCTGTTGACACACTGTAATAAACATAACACACCTGCCTGTAGACACACACTGTAATAAACATAACACACCTGTCTGTTGACACACTGTAATAAACATAACTGTAGACACACTGTAATAAACATAACACACCTTCCTGTAGACACATACTAAACATAACACACCTGCCTGTAACACTGTAATAAACATAACACACCTGCCTGTAGACACACTGTAATAAACATAACACACCTGTCTGTCCTGTACACACACTGTAATAAACATAACACACCTGTCTGTAGACACACTGTAATAAACATAACACACCTGTCTGTTGACACACTGTAATAAACATAACACACCTGCCTGTAGACACACTGTAATAAACATAACACACCTGTCTGTAGACACACTGTAATAAACATAACACACCTGCCTGTAGACACACTGTAATAAACATAACACACCTGCCTGTAGACACACTGTAATAAACATAACCTGTCTGTACACACTGTAATACACTGTCTGTTGACACACTGTAATAAACATAACACACCTGTCTGTTGACACACTGTAATAAACATAACACACCTGCCTGTAGACACACTGTAATAAACATAACTCACCTGTCTGTTGACACACTGTAATAAACATAACACACCTGTCTGTAGACACACTGTAATAAACATAACACACCTGTCTGTAGACACACTGTAATAAACATAACACACCTGCCTGTAGACACACTGTAATAAACATAACACACCTGTCTGTTGACACACTGTAATAAACATAACACACCTGCCTGTAGACACACTGTAATAAATAACATAACACACCTAACACACCTGCCTGTAGACACACTGTAATAAACATAACACACCTGCCTGTAGACACACTGTAATAAACATAACACACCTGTCTGTTGACACACTGTAATAAACATAACACACCTGTCTGTAGACACACTGTAATAAACATAACTCACCTGTCTGTTGACACACTGTAATAAACATAACACACCTAACACACACTGTAATAAACATAACACACCTGCCTGTAGACACACTGTAATAAACATAACACACCTGCCTGTAGACACACTGTAATAAACATAACACACCTGTCTGTAGACACACTGACACACTGTAATAAACATAACACACCTGTCTGTAGACACACTGTAATAAACATAACACACCTGCCTGTAGACACACTGTAATAAACATAACACACCTGTCTGTAGACACACTGTAATAAACATAACACACCTGTCTGTAGACACACTGTAATAAACATAACTCACCTGTCTGTAGACACACACTGTAATAAACATAACACACCTGTCTGTAGACACACTGTAATAAACATAACTCACCTGCCTGTAAACAAACATAACACACCTGCCTGTAGACACACTGTAATAAACATAACACACCTGTCTGTTGACACACTGTAATAAACATAACACACCTGCCTGTAGACACATACTAAACACACACCTGCCTGTATACACTGTAATAAACATAACACACCTGCCTGTAGACACACTGTAATAAACATAACACACCTGCCTGTAGACACACTGTAATAAACATAACTCACCTGTCTGTAGACACACTGTAATACACATAACACACCTGTCTGTTGACACACTGTAATAAACATAACTCACCTGTCTGTTGACACACTGTAATAAACATAACACACCTGCCTGTAGACACACTGTAATAAACATAACACACCTGTCTGTAGACACACTGTAATAAACATAACACACCTGCCTGTAGACACACTGTAATACACATAACACACCTGTCTGTTGACACACTGTAATAAACATAACACACCTGCCTGTAGACACATAACACACCTGTCTGTAGACACACTGTAATAAACATAACACACCTGTCTGTAGACACACTGTAATAAACATAACACACCTGCCTGTAGACACACTGTAATAAACATAACACACCTGTCTGTAGACACACTGTAATAAACATAACACACCTGTAACACACTAATAAACATAACACACCTGTCTTTAGACACACTGTAATAAACATAACACACCTGTCTGTAGACACACTGTAATAAACATAACACACCTGCCTGTAGACACACATAATAAACATAACACACCTGTCTGTAGACACACTGTAATAAACATAACACACCTGCCTGTAGACACACTGTAATAAACATAACTCACCTGCCTGTAGACACACTGTAATAAACATAACACACCTGCCTGTAGACACACTGTAATAAACACAACACACCTGTCTGTTGACACACTGTAATAAACATAACACACCTGCCTGTAGACACATACTAAACATAACACACCTGCCTGTATACACACTGTAATAAACATAACACACCTGCCTGTAGACGCACTGTAATAAACATAACACACCTGCCTGTAGACACACTGTAATAAACATAACACACACACTGTAATAAACATAACACACCTGTCTGTTGACACACTGTAATAAACATAACACACACTGTAATAAACATAACACACCTGTGTAGACACACTGTAATAAACATAACACACCTGTCTGTAGACACACTGTAATAAACATAACACACCTGCCTGTAGACACACTGTAATAAACATAACACACCTGTCTGTTGACACACTGTAATAAACATAACACACCTGCCTGTAGACACACTGTAATAAACATAACACACCTGTCTGTAGACACACTGTAATAAACATAACACACCTGTCTGTAGACACACTGTAATAAACATAACACACCTGCCTGTAGACACACTGTAATAAACATAACACACCTGTCTGTAGACACACTGTAATAAACATAACACACCTGCCTGTAGACACACTGTAATAAACATAACACACCTGTCTGTGACACACTGTAATAAACATAACACACCTGTAGACACACTGTAATAAACATAACACACCTGTCTGTAGACACACTGTAATAAACATAACACACCTGTCTGTAGACACACTGTAATAAACATAACACACCTGCCTGTAGACACACTGTAATACACACCTGTCTGTAGACACACTGTAATAAACATAACACACCTGTCTGTTGACACACTGTAATAAACATAACACACCTGTCTGTAGACACACTGTAATAAACATAACACACCTGCCTGTAGACACACTGTAATAAACATAACACACCTGCCTGTAGACACACTGTAATAAACATAACACACCTGTCTGTTGACACACTGTAATAAACATAACACACCTGCCTGTAGACACATACTAAACATAAACACCTAACACACCTGTAATAAACATAACACACCTGTCTGTAGACACACTGTAATAAACATAACACACCTGTCTGTTGACACACTGTAACACTGTAATAAACATAACACACCTGTCTGTTGACACACTGTAATAAACATAACACACCTGTCTGTAGACACACTGTAATAAACATAACACACCTGCCTGTAGACACACTGTAATAAACATAACACACCTGTCTGTTGACACACTGTAATAAACATAACACACCTGCCTGTAGACACACTGTAATAAACATAACACACCTGTCTGTAGACACACTGTAATAAACATAACACACCTGTCTGTTGACACACTGTAATAAACATAACACACCTGTCTAGACACACTGTAATAAACATAACACACCTGACACACTGTAATAAACATAACACACCTGCCTGTAGACACACTGTAATAAACATAACACACCTGTCTGTAGACACACTGTAATAAACATAACACACCTGCCTGTAGACACACTGTAATAAACATACACACCTGTAACACACTAAAAACATAACACACCTGTCTGTAGACACACTGTAATAAACATAACACACCTGTCTGTAGACACACTGTAATAAACATAACACACCTGTCTGTAGACACACTGTAATAAACATAACACACCTGTCTGTAGACACACTGTAATAAACATAACACACCTGCCTGTAGACACACTGTAATAAACATAACACACCTGTCTGTTGACACACTGTAATAAACATAACACACCTGTCTGTAGACACACTGTAATAAACATAACACACCTGCCTGTAGACACACTGTAATAAACATAACACACCTGTCTGTTGACACACTGTAATAAACATAACACACCTGCCTGTAGACACACTGTAATAAACATAACACACCTGTCTGTTGACACACTGTAATAAACATAACACACCTGCCTGTAGACACACTGTAATAAACATAACACACCTAACACACTGTAATAAACATAACACACCTGCCTGTAGACACACTGTAATAAACATAACACACCTGTCTGTAGACACACTGTAATAAACATAACACACCTGCCTGTAGACACACTGTAATAACATAACTCACCTGTCTGTACATAATAAACATAACACACCTGTCTGTTGACACACTGTAATAAACATAACACACCTGCCTGTAGACACACTAATAAACATAACACACCTGCCTGTAGACACACTGTAATAAACATAACACACCTGTCTGTAGACACACTGTAATAAACATAACACACCTGTCTGTAGACACACTGTAATAAACATAACACACCTGTCTGTAGACACACTGTAATAAACATAACACACCTGCCTGTTGACACACTGTAATAAACATAACACACCTGCCTAACACACTAAAAACATAACACACCTGCCTGTAGACACACTGTAATAAACATAACACACCTGCCTGTAGACACACTGTAATAAACATAACTCACCTGTCTGTTGACACACTGTAATAAACATAACTCACCTGTCTGTTGACACACTGTAATAAACATAACACACCTGCCTGTAGACACACTGTAATAAACATAAACATAACACACCTAACACACCTGTCTGTAGACACACTGTAATAAACATAACACACCTGTCTGTAGACACACTGTAATAAACATAACTCACCTGTCTGTAGACACACTGTAATAAACATAACACACCTGTCTGTTGACACACTGTAATAAACATAACACACCTGTCTGTTGACACACTGTAATAAACATAACACACCTGCCTGTAGACACACTGTAATAAACATAACACACCTGTCTGTTGACACACTGTAATAAACATAACACACCTGCCTGTAGACACACTGTAATAAACATAACACACCTGTCTGTAGACACACTGTAATAAACATAACACACCTGCCTGTAGACACACTGTAATACACATAACACACCTGTCTGTTGACACACTGTAATAAACATAACACACCTGCCTGTAGACACACTGTAATACACATAACTCACCTGTCTGTAGACACACTGTAATACACATAACACACCTGCCTGTAGACACACTGTAATAAACATAACACACCTGCCTGTAGACACACTGTAATAAACATAACACACCTGTCTGTTGACACACTGTAATAAACATAACACACCTGTCTGTAGACACACTGTAATAAACATAACACACCTGTCTGTAGACACACTGTAATAAACATAACACACCTGTCTGTAGACACACTGTAATAAACATAACACACCTGTCTGTAGACACACTGTAATAAACATAACACACCTGCCTGTAGACACACTGTAATAAACATAACACACCTGTCTGTAGACACACTGTAATACACATAACTCACCTGTCTGTAGACACACTGTAATACACATAACACACCTGTCTGTTGACACACTGTAATAAACATAACTCACCTGCCTGTAGACACATAATAAACATAACACACCTGTCTGTAGACACACTGTAATAAACATAACACACCTGTCTGTTGACACACTGTAATAAACATAACACACCTGTCTGTAGACACACTGTAATAAACATAACTCACCTGCCTGTAGACACACTGTAATAAACATAACACACCTGCCTGTAGACACACTGTAATAAACACAACACACCTGTCTGTTGACACACTGTAATAAACATAACACACCTGCCTGTAGACACATACTAAACATAACACACCTGCCTGTATACACACTGTAATAAACATAACACACCTGCCTGTAGACACACTGTAATAAACATAACACACCTGTCTGTAGACACACTGTAATAAACATAACTCACCTGTCTGTACACACTGTAATACAAACACACCTAACACACCTGTCTGTAGACACACTGTAATAAACATAACACACCTGTCTGTAGACACACTGTAATAAACATAACACACCTGCCTGTAGACACACTGTAATACACATAACACACCTGTCTGTTGACACACTGTAATAAACATAACACACCTGCCTGTAGACACATAATAAACATAACACACCTGTCTGTAGACACACTGTAATAAACATAACACACCTGTCTGTACACACTGTAATAAACATAACACACCTGCCTGTAGACACACTGTAATAAACATAACACACCTGTCTGTAGACACACTGTAATAAACATAACACACCTGCCTGTAGACACACTGTAATAAACATAACACACCTGTCTGTAGACACACTGTAATAAACATAACACACCTGTCTGTAGACACACTGTAATAAACATAACACACCTGTCTGTAGACACACTGTAATAAACATAACACACCTGCCTGTAGACACACTGTAATAAACATAACACACCTGCCTGTAGACACACTGTAATAAACATAACACACCTGTCTGTAGACACACTGTAATAAACATAACACACCTGCCTGTAGACACATACTAAACATAACACACCTGCCTGTATACACACTGTAATAAACATAACACACCTGCCTGTAGACACACTGTAATAAACATAACACACCTGCCTGTAGACACACTGTAATAAACATAACTCACCTGTCTGTAGACACACTGTAATAAACATAACACACCTGTCTGTTGACACACTGTAATAAACATAACTCACCTGTCTGTTGACACACTGTAATAAACATAACACACCTGCCTGTAGACACACTGTAATAAACATAACACACCTGTCTGTAGACACACTGTAATAAACATAACACACCTGCCTGTAGACACACTGTAATACACATAACACACCTGTCTGTTGACACACTGTAATAAACATAACACACCTGCCTGTAGACACATAATAAACATAACACACCTGTCTGTAGACACACTGTAATAAACATAACACACCTGTCTGTAGACACACTGTAATACACATAAGTCACCTGTCTGTAGACACACTGTAATAAACATAACACACCTGCCTGTAGACACACTGTAATAAACATAACACACCTGTCTTTAGACACACTGTAATAAACATAACACACCTGTCTGTAGACACACTGTAATAAACATAACACACCTGCCTGTAGACACACTGTAATAAACATAACACACCTGTCTGTTGACACACTGTAATAAACATAACACACCTGCCTGTAGACACACTGTAATAAACATAACACACCTGTCTGTTGACACACTGTAATAAACATAACACACCTGTCTGTAGACACACTGTAATAAACATAACACACCTGTCTGTTGACACACTGTAATAAACACACCTGCCTGTTGACACACTGTAATAAACATAACACACCTGCCTGTTGACACACTGTAATAAACATAACACACCTGCCTGTAGACACACTGTAATAAACATAACACACCTGTCTGTAGACACACTGTAATAAACATAACACACACCTGTCTGTAGACACACTGTAATAAACATAACACACCTGTCTGTAGACACACTGTAATAAACATAACACACCTGTCTGTAGACACACTGTAATAAACATAACACACCTGTCTGTTGACACACTGTAATAAACATAACACACCTGTCTGTTGACACACTGTAATAAACATAACACACCTGCCTGTAGACACACTGTAATAAACATAACACACCTGTCTGTAGACACACTGTAATAAACATAACACACCTGCCTGTAGACACACTGTAATAAACTGTTGACACACTGTAATAAACATAACACACCTGCCTGTAGACACACTGTAATAAACATAACACACCTGTCTGTACACACTGTAATAAACATAACTGTCTGTAGACACACTGTAATAAACATAACACACCTGCCTGTAGACACACTGTAATAAACATAACACACCTGTCTGTTGACACACTGTAATAAACATAACACACCTGTGTAGACACACTGTAATAAACATAACACACCTGTCTGTTGACACACTGTAATAAACATAACACACCTGTCTGTAGACACACTGTAATAAACATAACACACCTGCCTGTACACACTGTAATAAACATAACACACCTGCCTGTAGACACACTGTAATAAACATAACACACCTGTCTGTAGACACACTGTAATAAACATAACACACCTGTCTGTAGACACACTGTAATAAACATAACACACCTGCCTGTAGACACACTGTAATAAACATAACACACCTGCCTGTAGACACACTGTAATAAACATAACACACCTGTCTGTTGACACACTGTAATAAACATAACACACCTGTCTGTAGACACACTGTAATAAACATAACACACCTGTCTGTTGACACACTGTAATAAACATAACACACCTGTCTGTAGACACACTGTAATAAACATAACACACCTGCCTGTAGACACACTGTAATAAACATAACACACCTGCCTGTAGACACACTGTAATAAACATAACACACCTGTCTGTAGACACACTGTAATAAACATAACACACCTGCCTGTAGACACACTGTAATAAACATAACACACCTGCCTGTAGACACACTGTAATAAACATAACACACCTGTCTGTTGACACACTGTAATAAACATAACACACCTGCCTGTAGACACACTAATAAACATAACACACCTGCCTGTAGACACACTGTAATAAACATAACACACCTGTCTGTAGACACACTGTAATAAACATAACTCACCTGCCTGTTGACACACTGTAATAAACATAACACACCTGTCTGTAGACACACTGTAATAAACACACCTGTCTGTTGGCACACTGTAATAAACATAACACACCTGCCTGTAGACACACTGTAATAAACATAACACACCTGTCTGTAGACACACTGTAATAAACATAACACACCTGCCTGTAGACACACTGTAATAAACATAACACACCTGTCTGTTGACACACTGTAATAAACATAACACACCTGCCTGTAGACACACTGTAATAAACATAACACACCTGTCTGTAGACACACTGTAATAAACATAACACACCTGTCTGTAGACACACTGTAATAAACATAACACACCTGCCTGTAGACACACTGTAATAAACATAACACACCTGTCTGTAGACACACTGTAATAAACATAACACACCTGCCTGTAGACACACTGTAATAAACATAACACACCTGTCTGTAGACACACTGTAATAAACATAACACACCTGTCTGTAGACACACTGTAATAAACATAACACACCTGCCTGTAGACACACTGTAATAAACATAACACACCTGCCTGTAGACACATAATAAACATAACACACCTGCCTGTAGACACACTGTAATAAACATAACACACCTGTCTGTTGACACACTGTAATAAACATAACACACATGTCTGTAGACACATACTAAACATAACACACCTGCCTGTAGACACACTGTAATAAACATAACACACCTGCCTGTAGACACACTGTAATAAACATAACACACCTGCCTGTAGACACACTGTAATAAACATAACACACCTGTCTGTTGACACACTGTAATAAACATAACACACCTGCCTGTAGACACACTGTAATAAACATAACACACCTGCCTGTAGACACACTGTAATAAACATAACACACCTGCCTGTAGACACACTGTAATAAACATAACACACCTGTCTGTAGACACACTGTAATAAACATAACACACCTGTCTGTTGACACACTGTAATAAACATAACACACCTGTCTGTTGACACACTGTAATAAACATAACACACCTGCCTGTAGACACACTGTAATAAACATAACACACCTGTCTGTTGACACACTGTAATAAACATAACACACCTGCCTGTAGACACACTGTAATAAACATAACACACCTGCCTGTAGACACACATAATAAACATAACACACCTGACACACTGTAATAAACATAACACACCTGTCTGTTGACACACTGTAATAAACATAACACACCTGCCTGTAGACACACTGTAATAAACATAACACACCTGCCTGTAGACACACTGTAATAAACATAACACACCTGTCTGTAGACACACTGTAATAAACATAACACACCTGTCTGTTGACACACTGTAATAAACATAACACACCTGTCTGTAGACACACTGTAATAAACATAACACACCTGTCTGTTGACACACTGTAATAAACATAACACACCTGTCTGTTGACACACTGTAATAAAAACATAACACACCTGTCTGTAGACACACTGTAATAAACATAACACACCTGCCTGTAGACACACTGTAATAAACATAACACGCCTGTCTGTTGACACACTGTAATAAACATAACACACCTGCCTGTAGACGTAGACACACTGTAATAAACATAACACACCTGCCTGTAGACACACATAATAAACATAACACACCTGCCTGTAGACACACATAATAAACATAACACACCTGTCTGTTGACACACTGTAATAAACATAACACACCTGCCTGTAGACACACTGTAATAAACATAACACACCTGTCTGTAGACACACTGTAATAAACATAACACACCTGTCTGTAGACACACTGTAATAAACATAAGACACACATAATAAACATAACAAACCTGTCTGTTGACACACTGTAATAAACATAACACACCTGCCTGTAGACACACTGTAATAAACATAACACACCTGTCTGTTGACACACTGTAATAAACATAACACACCTGTCTGTAGACACACTGTAATAAACATAACACACCTGTCTGTAGACACACTGTAATAAACATAACACACCTGTCTGTTGACACACTGTAATAAACATAACACACCTGCCTGTAGACACACTGTAATAAACATAACACACCTGTCTGTTGACACACTGTAATAAACATAACACACCTGCCTGTAGACACACTGTAATAAACATAACACACCTGTCTGTAGACACACTGTAATAAACATAACACACCTGCCTGTAGACACACTGTAATAAACATAACACACCTGTCTGTAGACACACTAATAAACATAACACACCTGCCTGTAGACACCTGTCTGTTGACACACTGTAATAAACATAACACACCTGTCTGTTGACACACTGTAATAAACATAACACACCTGTCTGTTGACACACTGTAATAAACATAACACACCTGCCTGTAGACACACTGTAATAAACATAACACACCTGCCTGTAGACACACATAATAAACATAACACACCTGTCTGTTGACACACTGTAATAAACATAACACACCTGTCTGTTGACACACTGTAATAAACATAACACACCTGCCTGTAGACACACTGTAATAAACATAACTCACCTGTCTGTAGACACACTGTAATACACATAACACACCTGTCTGTTGACACACTGTAATAAACATAACTCACCTGCCTGTAGACACATAATAAACATAACACACCTGCCTGTAGACACACTGTAATAAACATAACACACCTGTCTGTAGACACACTGTAATAAACATAACACACCTGTCTGTTGACACACTGTAATAAACATAACACACCTGTCTGTAGACACACTGTAATAAACATAACACACCTGCCTGTAGACACACTGTAATAAACATAACACACCTGTCTGTTGACACACTGTAATAAACATAACACACCTGCCTGTAGACACACTGTAATAAACATAACACACCTGCCTGTATACACACTGTAATAAACATAACACACCTGCCTGTAGACGCACTGACACACTGTAATAAACATAACACACCTGTCTGTAGACACACTGTAATAAACATAACACACCTGTCTGTTGACACACTGTAATAAACATAACACACCTGTCTGTTGACACACTGTAATAAACATAACACACCTGTCTGTAGACACACTGTAATAAACATAACACACCTGTCTGTTGACACACTGTAATAAACATAACACACCTGTCTGTAGACACACTGTAATAAACATAACACACCTGTCTGTAATAAACATAACACACCTGACACACTGTAATAAACATAACACACCTGTCTGTAGACACACTGTAATAAACATAACACACCTGTCTGTTGACACACTGTAATAAACATAACACACCTGTCTGTTGACACACTGTAATAAACATAACACACCTGCCACACACCTGTCTGTAGACACACTGTAATAAACATAACACACCTGTCTGTAGACACACTGTAATAAACATAACACACCTGTCTGTTGACACACTGTAATAAACACACACCTGTAATAAAACATAACACACCTGTCTGTTGACACACTGTAATAAACATAACACACCTGTCTGTAGACACACTGTAATAAACATAACACACCTGTCTGTTGACACACTGTAATAAACATAACACACCTAACACACTGTAATAAACATAACACACCTGTCTGTAGACACACTGTAATAAACATAACACACCTGTCTGTTGACACACTGTAATAAACATAACACACCTGTCTGTTGACACACTGTAATAAACATAACACACCTGCCTGTAACACACTGTAATAAACATAACACACCTGTCTGTAGACACACTGTAATAAACATAACACACCTGTCTGTTGACACACTGTAATAAACATAACACACCTGCCTGTAGACACACTGTAATAAACATAACACACCTGTCTGTAGACACACTGTAATAAACATAACACACCTGTCTGTTGACACACTGTAATAAACATAACACACCTGTCTGTTGAACACTGTAAACATAACACACCTGTCTGTAGACACACTGTAATAAACATAACACACCTGCCTGTTGACACACTGTAATAAACATAACACACCTGTCTGTAGACACACTGTAATAAACATAACACACCTGCCTGTAGACACACTGTAATAAACATAACACACCTGTCTGTAGACACACTGTAATAAACATAACACACCTGTCTGTAGACACACTGTAATAAACATAACACACCTGTCTGTTGACACACTGTAATAAACATAACACACCTGTCTGTAGACACACTGTAATAAACATAACACACCTAGACACACCATAACACACCTGCCTGTAGACACACTGTAATAAACATAACACACCTGCCTGTAGACACACTGTAATAAACATAACACACCTGTCTGTTGACACACTGTAATAAACATAACACACCTGTCTGTAGACACACTGTAATAAACATAACACACCTGCCTGTAGACACACTGTAATAAACATAACACACCTATCTGTTGACACACTGTAATAAACATAACACACCTGTCTGTAGACACACTGTAATAAACATAACACACCTGTCTGTTGACACACTGTAATAAACATAACTCACCTGTCTGTTGACACACTGTAATAAACATACCAAACCTGTCTGTTGACACACTGTAATAAACATAACACACCTGACCCACTGTAATAAACATAACACACCTGCCTGTAGACACAATGTAATAAACATAACACACCTGTCTGTAGACACACTGTAATAAACATAACACACCTGTCTGTAGACACACTGTAATAAACATAACACACCTGTCTGTTGACACACTGTAATAAACATAACACACCTGTCTGTTGACACACTGTAATAAACATAACACACCTGTCTGTTGACACACTGTAATAAACATAACACACCTGACACACTGTAATAAACATAACACACCTGTCTGTTGACACACTGTAATAAACATAACACACCTGTCTGTAGACACACTGTAATAAACATAACACACCTGCCTGTAGACACACTGTAATAAACATAACACACCTGTCTGTTGACACACTGTAATAAACATAACACACCTGTCTGTTGACACACTGTAATAAACATAACACACCTGTCTGTTGACACACTGTAATAAACATAACACACCTGCTGTAGACACACTGTAATAAACATAACACACCTGTAGACACACTGTAATAAACTGTCTGTAGACACACTGTAATAAACATAACACACCTGTCTGTTGACACACTGTAATAAACATAACACACCTGTCTGTAGACACACTGTAATAAACATAACACACCTGTCTGTTGACACACTGTAATAAACATAACACACCTGCCTGTAGACACACTGTAATAAACATAACACACCTGCCTGTAGACACACTGTAATAAACATAACACACCTGTCTGTTGACACACTGTAATAAACAACATAACACACCTGTCTGTAGACACACTGACACACACCTGTAATAAACATAACACACCTGTCTGTAGACACACTGTAATAAACATAACACACCTGTCTGTTGACACACTGTAATAAACATAACACACCTGTCTGTTGACACACTGTAATAAACATAACACACCTGCTGTTGACACACTAATAAACATAACACACCTGCCTGTAGACACACTGTAATAAACATAACACACCTGTCTGTACCTGTAATAAACTAACACACCTGTGTGACACACTGTAATAAACATAACACACCTGCCTGTAGACACACTGTAATAAACATAACACACCTGTCTGTTGACACACTGTAATAAACATAACACACCTGCCTGTTGACACACTGTAATAAACATAACACACCTGTCTGTAGACACACTAATAAACATAACACACCTGCCTGTAGACACACTGTAATAAACATAACACACCTCTGTCTGTTGACACACTGTAATAAACATAACACACCTGTCTGTAGACACACTGTAATAAACATAACACACCTGTCTGTAGACACACTGTAATAAACATAACACACCTGTCTGTAGACACACTGTCTGTTGACATAAACATAACACACCTGTCTGTAGACACACTGTAATAAACATAACACACCTGTCTGTTGACACACTGTAATAAACATAACACACCTGTCTGTTGACACACTGTAATAAACATAACACACCTGCCTGTAGACACACTGTAATAAACATAACACACCTGTCTGTAGACACACTGTAATAAACATAACACACCTGTCTGTAGACACACTGTAATAAACATAACACACCTGTCTGTTGACACACTGTAATAAACATAACACACCTGTCTGTAGACACACTGTAATAAACATAACACACCTGTCTGTAGACACACTGTAATAAACATAACACACCTGTCTGTAGACACACTAATAAACATAACACACCTGCCTGTAGACACACTGTAATAAACATAACACACCTGTCTGTAGACACACTGTAATAAACATAACACACCTGCCTGTAGACACACTGTAATAAACATAACACACCTGTCTGTTGACACACTGTAATAAACATAACACACCTGTCTGTTGACACACTGTAATAAACATAACACACCTGCCTGTAGACACACTGTAATAAACATAACACACCTGCCTGTAGACACACTGTAATAAACATAACACACCTGTCTGTAGACACACTGTAATAAACATAACACACCTGTCTGTTGACACACTGTAATAAACATAACACACCTGACACACTGTAATAAACATAACACACCTGCCTGTTGACACACTGTAATAAACATAACACACCTGTCTGTTGACACACTGTAATAAACATAACACACCTGCCTGTAGACACACTGTAATAAACATAACACACCTGCCTGTAGACACACTGTAATAAACATAACACACCTAACACACCACCTGTCTGTTGACACACTGTAATAAACATAACACACCTGTCTGTTGACACACTGTAATAAACATAACACACCTGCCTGTAGACACACTGTAATAAACATAACACACCTGCCTGTAGACACACTGTAATAAACATAACACACCTGCCTGTAGACACACTGTAATAAACATAACACACCTGTCTGTAGACACACTGTAATAAACATAACACACCTGCCTGTAGACACACTGTAATAAACATAACACACCTGTCTGTTGACACACTGTAATAAACATAACACACCTGTCTGTTGACACACTGTAATAAACATAACACACCTGTCTGTAGACACACTGTAATAAACATAACACACCTGTCTGTTGACACACTGTAATAAACATAACACACCTGTCTGTTGACACACTGTAATAAACATAACACACCTGTCTGTAGACACACTGTAATAAACATAACACACCTGTCTGTTGACACACTGTAATAAACATAACACACCTGCCTGTAGACACACTGTAATAAACATAACACACCTGTCTGTAGACACACTGTAATAAACATAACACACCTGTCTGTAGACACACTGTAATAAACATAACACACCTGTCTGTTGACACACTGTAATAAACATAACACACCTGCCTGTTGACACACTGTAATAAACATAACACACCTGTCTGTTGACACACTGTAATAAACATAACACACCTGTCTGTTGACACACTGTAATAAACATAACACACCTGCCTGTAGACACACTGTAATAAACATAACACACCTGTCTGTTGACACACTGTAATAAACATAACACACCTGCCTGTAGACACACTGTAATAAACATAACACACACTGTCATAACACACCTGCCTGTAGACACACTGTAATAAACATAACACACCTGTCTGTTGACACACTGTAATAAACATAACACACCTGCCTGTAGACACACTGTAATAAACATAACACACCTGTCTGTTGACACACTGTAATAAACATAACACACCTGCCTGTAGACACACTGTAATAAACATAACACACCTGTCTGTAGACACACTGTAATAAACATAACACACCTGTCTGTTGACACACTGTAATAAACATAACACTGTAATAAACATAACACACCTGCCTGTAGACACACTGTAATAAACATAACACACCTGTCTGTAGACACACTGTAATAAACATAACACACCTGTCTGTAGACACACTGTAATAAACATAACACACCTGTCTGTTGACACACTGTAATAAACATAACACACCTGTCTGTTGACACACTGTAATAAACATAACACACCTTCTGTAGACACACTGTAATAAACATAACACCCTGTCTGTAGACACACTGTAATAAACATAACACACCTGTCTGTAGACACACTGTAATAAACATAACACACCTGCCTGTAGACACACTGTAATAAACATAACACACCTGTCTGTTGACACACTGTAATAAACATAACACACCTGTCTGTAGACACACTGTAATAAACATAACACACCTGTCTGTAGACACACTGTAATAAACATAACACACCTGTCTGTTGACACACTGTAATAAACATAACACACCTGTCTGTTGACACACTGTAATAAACATAACACACCTGTCTGTTGACACACTGTAATAAACATAACTCACCTGACACACTGTAATAAACATAACACACCTGCCTGTAGACACACATAATAAACATAACACACCTGTCTGTAGACACACTGTAATAAACATAACACACCTGCCTGTAGACACACTGTAATACACACCTGTCTGTAGACACACTGTAATAAACATAACACACCTGTCTGTTGACACACTGTAATAAACATAACACACCTGCCTGTAGACACACTGTAATAAACATAACACACCTGTCTGTAGACACACTGTAATAAACATAACACACCTGTCTGTAGACACACTGTAATAAACATAACACACCTGCCTGTAGACACACTGTAATAAACATAACACACCTGTCTGTTGACACACTGTAATAAACATAACACACCTGTCTGTAGACACACTGTAATAAACATAACACACCTGTCTGTAGACACACTAATAAACATAACACACCTGCCTGTAGACACACTGTAATAAACATAACACACCTGTCTGTTGACACACTGTAATAAACATAACACACCTGCCTGTAGACACACTGTAATAAACATAACACACCTGTCTGTTGACACACTGTAATAAACATAACACACCTGTCTGTTGACACACTGTAATAAACATAACACACCTGCCTGTAGACACACTGTAATAAACATAACACACCTGCCTGTAGACACACTGTAATAAACATAACACACCTGTCTGTAGACACACTGTAATAAACATAACACACCTGTCTGTTGACACACTGTAATAAACATAACACACCTGTCTGTAGACACACTGTAATAAACATAACACACCTGTCTGTTGACACACTGTAATAAACATAACACACCTGCCTGTAGACACACATAATAAACATAACACACCTGCCTGTAGACACACTGTAATAAACATAACACACCTGCCTGTAGACACACTGTAATAAACATAACACACCCTTCTGTAGACACACTGTAATAAACATAACACACCTGTCTGTTGACACACTGTAATAAACATAACACACCTGTCTGTTGACACACTGTAATAAACATAACACACCTGTCTGTAGACACACTGTAATAAACATAACACACCTGCCTGTAGACACACTGTAATAAACATAACACACCTGCCTGTAGACGCACTGTAATAAACATAACACACCTGCCTGTAGACACACTGTAATAAACATATCTCACCTGTCTGTAGACACACTGTAATAAACATAACACACCTGCCTGTAGACACACTGTAATAAACATAACACACCTGTCTGTTGACACACTGTAATAAACATAACACACCTGTCTGTAGACACACTGTAATAAACATAACACACCTGTCTGTTGACACACTGTAATAAACATAACACACCTGTCTGTTGACACACTGTAATAAACATAACTCACCTGTCTGTTGACACACTGTAATAAACATAACACACCTGTCTGTTGACACACTGTAATAAACATAACACACCTGCCTGTAGACACACTGTAATAAACATAACACACCTGTCTGTAGACACACTGTAATAAACATAACACACCTGTCTGTTGACACACTGTAATAAACATAACACACCTGTCTGTAGACACACTGTAATAAACATAACACACCTGTCTGTTGACACACTGTAATAAACATAACACACCTGTCTGTTGACACACTGTAATAAACATAACACACCTGTCTAACACACCTGTCTGACACACTGTAATAAACATAACACACCTGCCTGTAGACACACTGTAATAAACATAACACACCTGTCTGTTGACACACTGTAATAAACATAACACACCTGTCTGTTGACACACTGTAATAAACATAACACACCTGTCTGTTGACACACTGTAATAAACATAACTCACCTGTCTGTTGACACACTGTAATAAACATAACTCACCTATCTGTTGACACACTGTAATAAACATAACACACCTGCCTGTAGACACACATAATAAACATAACACACCTGTCTGTAGACACACTGTAATAAACATAACACACCTGCCTGTAGACACACTGTAATAAACATAACACACCTGTCTGTTGACACACTGTAATAAACATAACACACCTGTCTGTTGACACACTGTAATAAACATAACACACCTGTCTGTAGACACACTAATAAACATAACACACATGCCTGTAGACACACTGTAATAAACATAACACACCTGTCTGTAGACACACTGTAATAAACATAACACACCTGTCTGTAGACACACTGTAATAAACATAACACACCTGTCTGTAGACACACTAATAAACATAACACACCTGCCTGTAGACACACTGTAATAAACATAACACACCTGTCTGTTGACACACTGTAATAAACATAACACACCTGCCTGTAGACACACTGTAATAAACATAACACACCTGTCTGTTGACACACTGTAATAAAAATAACACACCTGTCTGTTGACACACTGTAATAAACATAACACACCTGCCTGTAGACACACTGTAATAAACATAACACACCTGCCTGTAGACACACTGTAATACACATAACTCACCTGTCTGTAGACACACTGTAATAC